>NW_006408611.1:6705297-6738594 GCF_000296735.1 Chrysochloris asiatica
GAAACTCAGAATTTCAAAGCAGATCCACAAGAAAAAGTCAATTATACAAAAATGTGCAAAATCCTGGAGTCAGAAAACCAAAAGGGAAAAATATGCTCAGCATTTCTCAAACTGATGGAACTGAAGAAAAAATTTAAGCCTATTTTGAAATATTGAGAGATTCTCTAGACATAATATTGAATGATGCAGAAAACATCTAAAGAAGTTGGAAGAAATATACAGAGTTACTATGCCAAACAGAAATGGCCAATGCTACTGAACAAAGTAGTCCAAGGTACATTGAAAGCACTGGCAAAGAACAAAGCACTGGGAATTGATAGAATACAAATTCAGATCTCTCAACAAAGTGATGTGGCACAGGAGGCACTCACTCATCTATGCCAAGAAATTTGGAAGGGAACTAATTGGCCAACTGACTCAAAAAGATCCCTATTTGTGCCCATTCCAAATAGAGGTGATCCAACAGAATGCAGAAATCATCGCGTAATATCATTCATATCAGATGCAAGTAAAATCTTGCTAAAGATAATGCAAAAACAGACACAACCATACACTGACAGGGAACTTCCACAGTTTCAAGCTGGATTCAGAAGAGGACATGGAACATGGGATATCATTGCTGACATCAGTTGGGTCTTGGCTGAAAGCAGAGAATACCAGAAAGATATATACCTATGCTTTTGACTATGCAAAAGCTTTTGATTGTGTGGATCATGATAAGCTATGGACAACACTGTGAAGAATTAATATGTCAGAGCACTTAAATGTCTTCATGAGGAACCTGTACATAGACTAAGAGGTGGTTGTTTGAAGAGAACAAAGGAACACTGACTATTTTAAAATTAGAAAAGGTGTGCTGAAAGGTTGTATTCTATCATGATACTTATTTAATCTGTATGTTTTTATTGTTGTTAAGTGCCTTTTAGTTGGTTCCAACCCATAGCAACCCTGTATAGGCTTTTTGAGGAGCAGCTGGTGAGCTTCAACCACCCATCTTGTGATTCAAAGCGACTTTGCAAGTCCAGTACATTAACTCACAGTTCCATACCGGGACTCCATTCAATCTGTATGCTGAGCAAATAACCCAACAAACTGAATTGTAAAAGGAAAAAGTAGGCATCAGGATTGGAGGCATAATTATTAACAACCTATGATATGCAGATGATACAACCTGGCTTGCTGAAAGCAACGAAGACTTAAAATACTTACTGATGAAGATCAAAGACCACAGTCTTTGGTATGGGTTGCATCTCAGTGTAAACAAAACATAAATTCTCTCCATTGGGTCAATAAACAACATCCATATAAATGGAGAAAAGGTTGAAGCTCTTCTGCATGAGAAAGATGAGGCTTTTTGCTCACATTAAGATTTACAGCGTTGGAAACTCATTGCATGGCCGCTGCGAGTCAGAACTTATCAATGGCACACCGCCGGCATCATGAGTGATTATACTGCTGCTTGAAAAAGAGTGTTATAACTTCCATCATCACAGAAACTAGTTAGCCACTATAATTTGACAAACTCTCACACAAGTGGTGGTTAAAAAAAAAATTAGTGGTAGTCAAAATACCTACTGGGAAATCTAAGATAATATATTTGTTTCCTGTCCCTACTCTTTCACAAATTCTTAGAAGAGGTGACATAATTCTAATTTGTTGTTGTTGTTAAGTATCATTGACTCACGTCTAGCAAAATGTTAGGCTATAGTTAGCAGCTACTACTGTGGCAATCCTCTGTGTGTCAGGAGGAGATATATTCTCCCTAGAATTTTCAATGATGGGTTTTTGAAATACCAAACCTTTCTTCCACAGTGTCTCCAGATAAACTCAAACTGCCAAACTCTTGGCTTAAAAAGAGTGATGAAACTTGATTTCAAATATAAATTTACACCAAAATTTTGATTTTAAGTTAGAGAGGATCAGAGAAAAGTTTACATTTCTTGGTTTTTAATATTATGCTCTTCTTTTTCTATGTTGAATCAACCTAGATAATCTCTTGGCAAAACTTTCTCCCCTGAGATTGGCCTCTGACACCTCTCTCCCTTATTTCAGGAGGTTGAAGGAAATAAATCTCCTGGGGATGAATCTCAAGTAGAAACACTATAAAACAGCTAAAGAGTTTACTGAATGTATAGTGTTAGGAAAAAGCTATCCTTCATCCATTCTTAAACATATTATTGCAAAATTAAGTTTATTCTACAGATTTAAAACTGTAAATTTGTTCCACAAAAATATACCTTTGATTATGTCACTCAAGACATTGCTTCTCTTTGCCTTAATGCACATATGTCAATGGAATATTAACCCTTATCATTGGTTGCTTTAATTTTTAGGTAACATTATCAAATTTGATCAAAAGATAATCTCCTAAAAACATTTCAAGGGATTCCAGTAGCGTTCCAAATAAAAACTAACCTCTTATGCTTACATATAACATTTTGACTTACTTTTCTTACCTAAAATACTGGCAGGTGTCAACTCGTCACCCACAAACTGGCCTCCCAATGCCTGGACAGCCATACATTTCTGGCTAATTATGTTTGTACAAGGTGTTATCTGTACCGGAAATCGACTTCCACTCTTTTTTTCTTACAAACTTCTAAAATGCTTCAGTACTCAATGAAATTCTGCTTATTTATAATTAGACAGCATTTCTTGATTTTCATGTCTCATTTGAACCTATAATGGCCTTTGCTTATGTTGATCATAGTAATTAATATGTGATTCTCTAGCTAATTGGCTTATTTTCCTCCTAATTTAAAGTTTATATTCTTGTAACAAGAGATAGTATAATTCTAATATCCCACATCTGAGACTAATAAAATGCTAAGCTATAGTAAACTAGTTACTGCTGAGCCAGTGTGTACCAATATAGAACTTTTCTCCCTAGGATTTTCAATGATGAACGTACATATATTGCCATGGAGTTGGTTCTGATTTAAAGCAACTTTGTACAGGTTTTCTGAGGCTATAAATCTGTATGGAAAAAGAGTCTCATCTTTCTCCTGCAAAGCAATTGGTAGATTCAAACTGCTGACCTGTGTTGTTAAGTGCTGTCAAGTCGGTTCTAATCCATAGCTACCCTGTATAGGGTTTCCAAGGAGCAGCTGGTGAGCTTGAACCACCAACCTTGCAGTTCAAATGGCTTTCAGTTTGACTCATTTACCCACAGCGCCACACCAGGACTCCATGTATATATATATAATTTGTTGTTGTTGGTTCTGACTCAACAACCATGGAATGGCTGGTAGGTTTGAACTGCTGATATTACAGTTAACAGTTCAGTACTTATCTTACAGTGTCACACCAGGACGCCATATATACACACACACATACATATGTGTGTGTGTGTTTTGTTGTAGTTGTTGTTAAGTGCTGTCAATCAGTTCCAAATCATAGCGACTGTTTTAAGAGTTTACAAGTAGCAACTTGTGGGTTTAGACTGCCAACCTGGTGGAACCATATAATGGGAACTGGATTGAGAACCAAAAGGTTTATATGATTCGAGCCCACCAGCTGCTCCATGGGAGAAAACTGAGGCTTTTTGCTCCCATGAAGATTTAAAGCACTGGAAACTCTATACAGGACTGCTATGAGTCAAAGTCACCTTGATGGCATTTAACAGCAACAGCAGCAAATATATCCCTAAATATACATATATTCCATTCACTATGAGTATATCATTAAGTACAAGTAGCTAGTATTAAAACTAAGGGCCCAGACATTTGTGCTTTCTTGAAAGGTATCCAGTAGATATGTATGAGTGGGTTTCTAAACGTTCATGGAAAAATGGAATTAAATATAATGAAATTTTCCACAAAAATTTTTGATGTTTCCTCATACATTAGGAAAGAAAGTGAAGATATTTTTTCTGACATTTGAGTGACAGAAGTTCTCTGGAGAAGAGACAGCTGTAATAGTTGTCAACAAACATTTTGTACAGCTGAGGAGGCTCCACTGGTCTGGCCAGTAATGAAGATCAGAGCAGGCCTTGGAGAGCGTCCAAATCACCAGGCAGGCATATACTTTTGTATTTTGTTACATAATAAAGGACTTGTCCTCACCTTTAACAGTGATTAAATTCTGTCCCTCTTCTCCCCTCCCCATGACACATACACTTTGGACTCATGAGAAGAGATGAGAAAAGGTTTAGCAATGTTGGTGAGAGATTGTCAACCATAATTTTCCACATATAAACATTTTTGCTACAAACTTTTTTTCTCAAAATAGTCACAAGTCTACACTATGCTGTCATCATGAAGGTTAGATGAAACATTCAACTTCAGGAACCTGTAGAGCAGTGGCCAGATTGCTTTAGTAAACTGAATTGGGTAGTTTAACCTCCTTACGAAGATTCTTTAAAACACTTACTCATTTCTGTGTTAGCATTTAGAACAGTTCAGTGCTCCAGCAAGAGAGGGGTGATTTTAATTAAAATAAGCTCAAAGCTGAATCCTTTTATCATTTCACCACATGCCAAGACTGCTTTATTTTATGATCAACCATTTAATGTGTACTTTCATGGTCAATTTCACTGACAGGGATACACTATGATAATAAATAACCGTATAGCACACCAATCAAACTTGCCCCTCCCAGTCTTTTTTCTTTTTCTTTTCTTCTAATTTGATCAAAAAATGGGTGTGAAATAAGAAAGTTAATGAGAACCATGAATAAAATACAAGATATACAGAAGATCTAATAATTGATTAAAGGCCTTGGCCTTCAATTAATTATATCTCACTTCATGATATGTGGAAGCAATTGGAAGGATGAGGGGTATTAGGGAAAAGTGTTCAAGTTTCTGAAATTCACATAAATAATTTGCTAGTCTGAATCTCCTTAAAGTTAAACATATATATATATATATATATATATCTTAGTGTCTGGGGAAGCACCGAGCATTTGAAGGAAGAAGGAAGAAGCCCAGATTTCAATGAAAGCATTGGTGGCAAACAAGACTGCAGGCATTGACAGAATGCAAATTGAAGTGTTTCAACAAACTGATGCATTGCTGGAGGCACTCACCTGTCTATGCCATGAAATCTGAAAGACAGCTACTTGGCCAACTGATTTGAAAGCATTCGTATTTAAGCCCATTCCAAAGAAAGGTGACCCAATGGAATGTGAAAATTACTGAACTGTATCATTAATATCCCATGCAAGTGAAATTCTGCAGAAGCTAATTCAAAAATGATTGCAGCAGTATGCTTACAGGGACTTTCCAGAAATCCACAATGAATTCAGAAGAGGCTGAAGAAAGATGAAGATCATTGTTGATGTCACTGGATTTTGGTTTACTTGTGCTTTCTTAACAAGGCAAAGACATTCAGCTGTGTAGATCATAACACACTATTACTAACATTGTTGTTAGGCTTTAGACCCAGAGGGGAAAAGCCTTCTGTGTACATGATTGCCAAAAGACTGAAAAAATGACTAGGAATCAACCAGAGAGACATTAGTTTATTACAGACAAGAAACTATAAGAGATGGTTTGCCGACAGGGAAACTTATTAATCAGGATGAGGACAGCTGTCTCCAGTGGCAGCCGTGAAATGTTCCACACAAAGTGGTTTGAGGGCCTCTTTTTATACTACATGGTAAACAAACAAATTATTCCAGGCAGAGAGGAAGGGAACCTCTATGAGAAAACTCTTATCACCAGCTAAGGGACAAACATAAAAACAGTCTGGCTCTAGCTGCTTGCTACTCCTTAGTATATAATTGACTGGCTGGTCTATGAGAATGCAGAGCTCTGGTATACAAGATCAGAGATAGATGCTGGAGGAGAGGGGAAAAGAAGAAAGAGTGACAAAAGCACTTTTCCCAAGTAGACATTAGTGTGGCCATTTTGGAGTGTTCAATTTTTGTCCCTACACTTCACCACAATAACCTTAAATGACCCTTACAATTTTACCATCAATCTTCTGCACAATATCTCAGGCCTGGGTGTTAGAGAATTGTAACCAAAGGTACAGCAACAATTAAAATTGCAAAAAAGCCCTCTCTCCAGGCACAAGATCCCCATGACAGATTAAGAGTGTAAGATGCCATGAAGACCAGGCACTAATGCTTGTAGGGGCAATTTTCCATGGAAAGCCAATGGCAGTTGAGATGTTCCGCAAACACCCTGAAATCTGATTGGTCCTTTACATTGGTAATCAAGGTGTCCCGGCTGGAAAAGGCATTACTGCAGACACTAAGTTGAAAAGGACAAAGAGGTAAGGAGTAGCATGTAAATGCAAGGTTTGTGGCAGTGTAACATGGAACCAAGGTGTAACTTGTACAACTACATCTAGAGTGGACCAAGAAAACAAACAATTGGGGCTAAATTGCCATTTCCAGGGAAACAGGACAATGAAGCATCCCTGAGGTAGATTCTGGGGCAAAGGCTGCAAATGACTATTGGAATTCCATGATACTGCTAATGGACAGCCATCCAGTGCAGAAACTTGAATCTTCATGGATTTTTTTTTTTTTTTTTGGTGGTTCTTGTGTCAGTAACTGATAAGCACTGGGCTGAGTCTGTCATTGATATCCATTGATGCACGTGATAGTTAGGGTTTGTGTCAACTTGACTGGGCCAGGATACCAAGTGGTTTGGCAGTTAAAATATGGTCTTTCCCAAATACAGGCACTGTTCAGGCTGTATACCATACAACAGGTGAAAGTGGCCAAGTAGCTACATTGAAAAACAGGGCACAAAGTATAAATATGTATATATTTCACTGGTTTTCCTGCCCTAGAAATCTACCCTAAGACATGAGATAATGAGAAAGTGGAGTTCTAGAGAAACAAAATCACAAGGATGAGTTTTCTAAATTGGTTCTCAAATCATACTAATTTTAAAGGCACTGATAACTCTGCTTTCACTAGTAAAGGAAATTGTAAAGTGGAGGCATGTCTGACCTCTGCATCACAGACATAGGACTTGGGCTGATTTTGAGTTTGGATCTCCTTCCCCTTGTGAAGTCAAAGGAAGTCAGACATGCTCTCACATGGTTTTGGCAGTTAGCATCAGGAACAGGATTCATTACAATGGCTCCAGACTCATGAAGTATGAGGTTATTTTTTAAGAGAAAGAGTGAAGGGGCATAGGAAAAGAAACCTTTTATTTTTAGATGGTTATTTTGGGTTTTGTTGCCTGTAGTAGCTGAAAAAAATGCAAGACATAAAATACTTCCACTGAGGGGAGAAAAACAGCTTCTGGAGCTGCCTAAAGTAGATGTCATGCTTCTTAAATAGGATGATTGATCTGGATCTACCCTGCCAGAGACCCAAGGTCATATGCTTCTGAGTTGGATTAGTACAAGTGTGAAGAAAAGATTGGACTTGAATGTTTTTAAAATGTATGTGTTTAACAGATTTGTGAATATTGGTTTCCCCTGTCCACTATTGTAAACTATATACTACTATTGTAAAATGTGATGGAAGTGGATATTGGGAATTATGATTACAGAGAGTGAAGGGGTCAGTTGATCTGAAGCATGTGTGAATTCTAATACTTGCACCTGGTACCCATTTGACCTAGCTTGTTGGCTAGGACTGAGCTGACCAGACCCTGACCAGATAAAAAGAAAGATGTTTGATATTGTGAGCAAATGAAAACTGCTTCAATTTGATGGACTCGACTTTTGCTTACAGATACAGTTGCCCAAAGGCCCAATCAGAATGGAGTATTCTTCAGATCCAGGACATGCTTGTCTCTTCAGGTAACTAGGTTGATAAAGATGGGCAATTTAGATAATGGCTATCAGAAAGGAGGACTACAGGTGGTTTGACCAGTGAGCTTTACCAAGCATCATTCAGAGAAGAGCTTATAGCTATTCTACTCAAACTATTCCAGAATATAGAAAAGAGTGGAAAACTTCCTAATATATTTTACAAAATAAGTACCGCCATCATACCAAAACCAGGGATGGATATCACTAAGAAAGAAAATTATAGACCAATATCCCTCATAAGCATAGATGCAAAAATTCTCAACAAAATCCTTGTTGTTGTTAGGTGCCATCGAGTCGGTACTGACGCATAGCAACATTACACACATCAGAACGAAACGCTGCCCAATCCTGAACCAACCTCATTACTCTTGCCACACTTGAGTCCATCGATGCTGCCTAGCCAATAGAATTCAACAACATATCAAAAAGATAATGCATCATGACTAAGCAGGATTCATACTAGGGGTGCAAGGATGGTTCAATATTAGAAAAACAATAAACCTAATTCACCACATAAAAAAAAAATAAAAAGGACAAAAACTATGATTATAATGATTGATGCAGAAAAAGCATTTGACAAAATCCAGCAACCATTCCTGATAAAAACACAAAACAAAGCAGAAAGTGAAGGATAATTCCTCAATATAATTAAGAGCGTATATACAAAACCAACAGCCAACATCACTCTCAATGGGGAGACATTGAAAGCATTCCCATGGGGGTGCTTCTCTGTGGGTTTCTTGTGCTTATCATTGGTGAAAGAGGTAACCAGTCAAAGACTCTGATGTACAGCAACACTAAAAGGGCTGATTGAGAAGACACTTCTCTGCTGTAAATATGCATGCTATTTGACTAATATACTAGATTGGGTCACCCTTGACTGGGGCTTAGAAAAGTCCTTGACCTATGTCTATATGGGGTAGTGAATTCATACTGTTACAGGGACCCCTTTTGTGATGTCCTATTATATTTGGGCTCTGGTAGCATAGTGGTTATGAATCAGGCTGTGAATTGCAAGGTCAGCAGTTTGAAACTACCAGCTGCACCACGGGAGAAAGATGAGGCTTTCTGCTCCCGTAATGACTTACAGCCTCAGAAACCCTGTTCAGGGTCACTATGGTTCAGAACCGACTTGAAGGCAGTTAACAACAACAACTATTATATTGGCAGCAAGCCACACCCCCAAGGAAGCATCCCTTCAATTGATTGGCTGCTCATAGTCACTCAGCATAGAGTTAATTATGCCTGTACTAGGTTTCATCATCATGAGAATAAGCACATGTGAACTGCTAAACCATGGGAATCCTGGTCTAATCATGTTGACACAGAACTCTAGTAACCCTATCCAATGGACTGGAAGTAGACCTAATAATCTTCAACTAGGAGAGTTTGGATACAGTGCCCATGATCTCCTCATTTCCTGCAGGTAGGTGTTATTTGTTGATGTCAGCCAACTGGTGAGGTGGAGATAAGTGGGCTGGGGTCCACTTTGCTATCTCTAAATAACAGATTTTACTAGACCCATAAACGGCAGTCTCCTGCAATGGTCATAAGTATCATCTTTCCCAGTAGGTCCATCCTAGGATATATTTAAAAAAAGGGAAAATGTACGTTATATATTTCTTGGGGGCCAAACGCCCAGTCTGCAGACTCAAAGCCATGGGGTGCACGTTAACTATGTTGTCCTCATATTCTTCAATAGCACTCAGTGGTCACCGGAACTGTTGGGTGTTTCCATGAACCAGGGTGCACCCAGCCCGTGTCATCTAGGGCTCAAACAGTTTGCTTATTATTTGAAAACCAATGGATAGTTAAGACCACATGGGGCCTCCATTCCCCAATAATCTTCATATCTGAGGACCAAGGGAATGTTGGCCCCACTCCTAGTAAACGGATATAGGCATTTCTCATACTGAGGACGAGCTAGGAGTGGAAGGCCATTGAGAATCAATTTCCTTGGTGAATTGTTGCGCAGGTGGACTTTCTGCCACAGGTGCACCAGGGTTGAGTTAGGCCATTTGTTTATTTTGTCCCAGGGTATGCCATCAGCAAGCAAGTCAATCCGCATTTGCTTTCTAGTAATTTGAACCAGATCTTTTTTATTGATTGTTTTGTCGGCTTCACCCCCTCCTGCATTCCATAGCCTGGACATTCTTGTGACACACCTTTTTGGTTCATCCAGGTCTGCTACAGCCTGAACAGCCTGGAAAAATGATTCTCTCACCATAGGGCTCAGTATGGACAGCAGGGTTCCACATCATTGGTTAGAGGCCAATTATAAAGTGGTATCTTTATTTGGCTTGTGAGTAGCTCAATATCTGGACCCCAAATAATGCTCTGCATGTAAGACATACTTCATCACAAGTTCCCTAATTGCTTCCTACAGTTCCTTCATAGCAGTCTAGCATATAGGGGAAGCCAGAATGTCTTTCTTATTCAGTCAAGCTGCCCTTCTGGCTGCAGCCACCCACACTAGGAGGGATACAACCTAGCTCTCATTGATAACAGTTTAGAAGTGTTATCATAATGCAGGGTGAGTCATAACAGAAGACATTTTAGACACCTCAATGCCAGTGAGGACCTACCCCCAGGCACCACATGTGGAAGAAGTTAGCAACCATCGACTCTTTCCCTTTCTTCCTATACTGAGTTGCCAGTTCTACTAACACAGCAGACGTACAGGACCTTATTGATACAAGCTGCTGGCATTTGGGGGCTGACAGATCATCTGGATCCATTATGCCTGGTGGAGCTGATCTTTAAAAAAAAATTAATAACATAACTAACTGGTCAAGCCTCAAGATGGGGGACCTCTCTCCCTTCTCCTCAGGTTTCCCCTTGTGACTCAGCTGAGGACTCCAGTGGGTCCCACCATTTAGTCTCAATCTTCCTTCATAATCTCTGCTTAGATGTGTTTCTGTGATAAACACCACCCTTTCACTTCACCAAGTGGCAGCCTAGAGTCTTTCTGGCATAATCAGATGTTTGGAGACAGGTAGTTAGGGCTTCAGGGTTGCTAACCTGCATTACTTGAGCCCCTTGTTCTGCAAGCATCTCATCTTTCATTCTCTGCACATCTGTCCATGCAACCGTCTTGGCTTCTGTAGCAACACAGAAAGTATATAGAAGGGGCCAGGTTACTGTGGTGACCGGCACCCTAGTGTCTGTCTTAGCCATGCAGACCCAACTTCCTGTAGGAGTTGATCAATCCTTGTAGGATTTTCAGGGTTTTCCCATACACATGGGTTGGTCCCCAAGTCTCTAGCAACTGTGCTAAAGGACCAAACATGTAGGTCAATGGCCATCTCGGATTCCCCCTGTGGAGTATCAATTCCCTCCCTTCTTATTTCAGGAATCTGATTTTTATTTTTTTTTTTGTCAATCTCCTGGATGGCTCACCAATTTTTGTGGTTCAGGTCCAGAAGAGAATATGGTTGTTGAGAGATTATAAAAGCAACGAGGAACCAATCCAAGAGATATTAGTATATTGTTGTTGCTGTTAGGTGCCATCGATTCGGTACTGACTCACAGTGATCTTATGCACAGCAGAACAAAACACTGCCTGATCCTCGGCCAAACTCATTACTGTTGCCATGCTTGAGTCCATGGATGCTTCCACTTGGCCAATCCATCTCATTTGGGGTCTTCCTCTTTTTCTCTGACCCTCCACCTTACCAAACATGATATTCCTCTCCAGCAACTCGTCCCTCCTGACAATATGTCCAAAGTATGAGAGACAAAGTTTGGCCATCATGGCCTCCAAGGAGCACTCTGGCTGCACTTCTTCCAAAACAGATTTATTGGTTGTTCTGACAGTCCATGGCACTATCAATATTCTCCTCCAATACCATAACTCAAATGCATCAATTCTTCTACAGTCTTCCTTATTCACTGTCCAGCTCTCGCATGCATATGAGGTTATTGAAAATACCATGGCTTGGGTCAGGCATACCTTAGTCCTCAAGCTGATATCTTTGCTCTTTAACACGTTAAAAAGTTCTTGTGAAGCAGATTTGCCTAATGCAATATTACGGAAAAGAAAATAAAAGAGATAGTTTGCCAACAGGGAAGCTTACTAACCAGGATACGGACACTTGTCTCCAGAGGTGGCTGGCTGGACAGTGAAGTTTTTCCATACCAGAGAGGGCCTTTTTCTATTATGTAATTAACAAGCCTCATATTCCAAGCAAAGTGGGAGTGGGGGCTGTATGAGGGAGGAGAGTTTTATCTATAGCCAAGGGAATAGCAGAGAAAAAGGCTAGCTCTAGCCACTTGCTAGACAAGAACTGGTAAGTGGGAACACAGAGACCTGGCATGCAGGCTCAGGGATATATGCTGGAGGGAAGAGTGAAAGGAAAAGGAGTGACAAAAGCACTCTCCTAGGTTAACATTGGTGTGGCCATTTGGAGTGTTCAGCTTTGTCCCTGCCATTGTGAAGAATGGGTATTACAGAACACTTGATCAAGCTCATGAAGAACCTGTACATAGATTAAAAGGTAGATATTAGAAGTCAGGAAAGGTATGTAACAGGATTGTATCCTTTCACCATACTTATTTAATGCATATACTGAGCAAATAACTTGAGAATCTGGATTATATAAAGAAGAACATGGTACCAGAGGAAGACTAATTATGAACCTGTGAAATGCAGAGGACACAATTTTATTTGCTGAAAAAGAAGACCCAAAGTACATGCTGATAAAGGTCAAAGACTTAGCCTTCAGTATGAATTGTACCTCAATCTAAAGAACATGAAAATTCTAACTGACCCAATAAAAAAAAATCCAGATAAATGGAGAAAAGATTGAAGCTGTCAAAGACTTCATTTTCCTTGGATCCACAATCAACATTCATGGAAACAGCAGTCAAGAAATAAAGCAAAGTATTGCATTAAGTAAATTGGCTTCAAAAGATTTCTTTGAAGTGTTAAAGAGCAAATATGGCCATTTGAAGACTAACATAAAATTAACCCAAGCCACGGCATTTTCCTATATTAAAGAGGAGGCCTTGTATGGCACCGTATGATAAGCACATATCTGCTAATCTCAAGATCTGTAGTTAAAAATGACCAGTTGCTTCCTAGCTCCCTAATTAGGCTTCCTATGAGTCAGAGCTGACTCAAAGGCACTTAACAATAATAACAACATATTTATGTGAAAATTTGGCAAGAAATAAAGAATATGTTGTTATTGTTTTTAAGTGCTAAGGACTTTATAAAATGGTATACCATTTCATTAAGAACATCAGTGGGATAACTTCAGCCTCCTTTTCCAGATGAGAGAACACAGATTCAAAGCTATTAAATGGCCTGAACCCATTTATACAGCTAACAAATGCCAAAGTCATAACTCAGAACTGACTCCACAAATATGCCATTCTTCACTTACACGATATATGGTTTCGCTAACACAATTTGCTGCCCTTATCATTCTGTCTGATTTTAAATTACTCCTATTAGAGATACTATTTTTGTTTTGCTTTGTTTTCTTTAGCACTGCAACTGGTATGGCACTGTAGTTTAACAAGGCTGATTTGAATTGCAAGGTCAGTGGTTCAAACTCATCTGCCTCTCATCGGAAACCCTTTGCAGGGTTGCTATGAGTCAGAATGGACTCAGTGACACTTAACAACAACAGTAATATCACTGGCACTGGCAATGAGCAGTGTTTGGTAAAATTCATGTGTCAACTGCACACTGGATACAGCTGAGCTTGAATCCCTATATATCATGTATGAACGAGCAATGTCTTCTTACCTAGAAAATAAATGCCTCAATATTTACCTGCTAGAGGAGCAATTAGAAAGATGAACAAAATAACTTAAGGAAAGCCTAAGAATTAATTGGGGCATTATCAAGAGGAATAACTTGTATGCGATAGAAATTTTAAACAGAAGAGAAGCAACAACAAAGAAAAAACAAGGGAAATTGTTGAAGAGTTTCCAGATATAAATATCTGTAATATAAAGACTTCTAGTGTGGCATCACAGGCTCATCACTGGACGTCAAAGCACAGGGATGGTGGTGCAAACCCTATAAAGGGACAGCATGAGTTGGAAACAAGTCAATGACACTTAACTACAAGTCTAGAGCTAAGAAAATACTGGCTGGTACAAATGGTCAAGTGTTCAACTCCCAGTCAAACCTACCTCAAGTCAAGTTGGAAGGCAAACCTGGTGATGTCCTTTTAAAAAGTCACAGTCTTGAAAACACCCAGGAGCAATTCTTCTCTCCACATATGGGATTGTCATTAGTTGGAAACAAATTGACGGCAATTTATAGAAACAACAGTCTCAAAAGAGTTATCAATATCGGTGTCTTGTATCACCTTAAAATAATGCTAATTAATAAAGCATCCTCAGGGTAACTGATACAAACACTAGTCAGGTCTCCACAATTTACAGGCAAGAGGGAGGGCCTAAATGATTATGGAAAATCCATTTGTATTGCCATTCTTTACCTTTTTCTGAAGTGAAAATTTGTAAGAATAACGTCCTCTTTTCGTGTTCTTAAAATGTTGGTTGGTACACGGACTGTGCACAAAATAAATAATTTTGCTCTCATTGCAATGGAAACATATTGTAATCACTTAAAGACTTCCCCAAAAGAAGAACCAGTGATCAATCTTATGAGTCAGAGATCAAATATTAAAAATTAAATGGCAGTCATGTTCTCTGTTACTATCTAAATCTAAGTATGCTCTTATTTGTTTTCCTGTCAGTAGTATCTTAAAACATAGGTCAAATCTAAACAGGGAATTTTTCAATTAATTAATTCTCTATGGTTTTGGTATGGTGCAATTAAATGTTAAGATCAAACCCACTAGTTGCTCCTCAGAACCCCTATGTTGTTGTTGTTAAGTGCCATCGAGTCGGGTCCGACCCATAGCGACCCTGTACAGGGTTTCCGAGGGTGTAAATCTTTACGGGAGTAGAAAGCCTCATCTTTCTCCCACGGAACAGCTGGTAGTTTCGAACCGCTGACCTTAAGGTTCACAGCCCGATTCGTAACCACTACGCTACCAGAGCTCCTTCAGAACCCCTATACAGGGTTCTATTAGTCGGAACCAAATCAAAAGCATTTGACAAGAACAACAACAGTACTATCCTCTGGACATGTACAATGAAACATATAAAAAAGAGAGAATGGATATGATTATAAAATACTTATACTCTGAAGCACCAGGCATAAGTGAATTTCTGTGCAACTTAGTAGTATTTGTGAAATACTACTTTCCTTGTATCAGTACTCAGATTAAAACCCATCTTTTCTGTAAATGTTCCCAAATCCATTTTAGCTTGAGCAAATTGTTTTGGCTAACTGTCTAAAGCTTCAGTTTTCAACTATGATATCTGAAAGCAAAGATATATTTTAATCAGTTCTGAATCATGATAGAAGTAACTCACAGCAGATAAGAACAAATACTTACTGTGTCTGAGTTATTTACTTTAATCCTAATGTCTAAAATTAACAGCTCTGGTAGCGTAGTGGTTATGAATCGGGCTGTGAACCTCAAGGTCAGCAGTTCGTAACTACCAGCTGTTCCGTGGGAGAAAGCTGAGGCTTTCTGCTCCCATAAAGATTCATAGCCTCAGAAACCCTATACAGGATCACTATAAGTCGGAAATGACTCCATGGCACTTAACAAAATGATGTCTAAAGGTATGCTGACTAAGTAATTTATTATTGAAATGAAGTATCTTTAAGTGGAAGGAAGCTTATCATTAATTATCCATAAAATTAGATATGAGTTCAGACAGTCCTGGGGAAGCACATATGTTGGGATCTAGACTAGCTAGACTAGGTGAGTCTAGTGAAGTGCCATTGATACAAACTGCAAGGAGAAACCCACTCTTTGGGCCATAAGAGTGCAGAACTGAGAGTGAGTGTCCCATGGTCTCCATATCTGTAATAATGTCTACCCAGTCAATTTCCTCTCAAATGCTTTTCTTTGGCAGAACTACAAAAAATAAAAATAAAACAGAAAGAAAGAAAACAACAAAAGTTGTGTGGTTATGGAGGCACCAACATGTATTTCTCTGAGGATTTGTTCCTTTCTGTGGCAGTCTGTTGTTTAGGCGTTGCTCTGTCTGAAGATGCTATATCGGTGAATGTTATGGAGGCAGGAAAGTCACTGTGGTGGAGCACTAAGCCGCAGTTTCACTCTGCTTTCATTTGACATTTACTACCTTACATTGTTATCTGCTATTTCTTTGACCTATCTTGTTACTCCGATTATATCTAAACCACTGAAATGTAAAAGGAACATGCTTTATTCTGATACATATTTTTTCCTGTTGCCTAAAATGAAAAAAGGAAGTTGTTCAATGGTATTTAGTGAAGGAAAACATATTAATCACTTTTTATACTTCACACTTTATATAATATGGAATTATTTTTAAAAATCATATTTTTATACAAACTAAGATTATGATGGTGGTGGTAGGTATGTGCCGTGGAGTCGGTTCCAACTCATAGCGACCCTGTACAGGCTTTCTGGGGTTGCAAATCTTTACGGAAGCAGAAAGCCTCATCGTTCTTCCACAAAACAGCTGATAGTTTCGAACTCCTGACCTTGTGGTTCACAGCCCAATTCATAACCACTACGCTACCAGAACTCTTTATCCAGTCCTATATCATAGCCCTCTGTAACAAAGATTTCTACTGTAAGCTTTAAGGTAAGGAATCTACTTTTGAAATATTAAGTAAGAAAATAGAATGCTATGGCTTCAAGTATGAATAAGTGGGAGTGCCTATCATTTTCTAATATTTCCATTGATTTGGGTATTCATTACTGGAGAGAATAATTAAAGAAATTCTTGGGGGACACAGGTTGATAAGTCTGTTGTTCCTGAAATATAGAATATTATGTAAGTTGACAGGAAAACTAGCAAACTGAGTTTCTATGAAGTGACTCTCACATAGTGCTGTGGTTTGCCTATTTAAAAAATCTTTATCTGCTGTAAATTTTAAGCTTTTATTGGAAAAGATTTTTATCTAAGAGTATTTACATTTCAATGTATAATTCAGAAGCTGGCCTGCTGAACTAAAAAGCTTATAATGGAATAATAATAGAAATCATTAGCAATGTGCAATGTAGACATCTTCAAAATAATTATTTTATTTAAAACACTCATTAAATATGTAGTTGTGTCCTGCCACATTGAATCTGACTCATAGCGACCTTAAAGGACAGATTAAAACTTCCTCATATGTTTCCAAAGTTGTAAGCTTTATTCATGTCACAGAAGGAAACACTGAGATCCAAAGAGAGATTTCAGTTGAACTCTAGGGAAATTTATTAGCATATTTATAAATGCCACGTCAATTTTCCAATGAACCAATGCTATACAGCTATTTACCTAGGCGCAAATGTACAGAGGGGATTAGGAATGGGGGGCGGGGGGGCTTCAAATGTTCATGAAAAAATGGAATGAAAAGGTAAGGAATTTTTCCATTAACTTAGAAAAAAATCTATTTTTAAGTGCATTAAAGTATAATAATTTTTATGTATCAGGAAGTTATTCCAGGGAGAAAATAATTGTAAAAGCAAAATGTTATCAGGACTTCAAATGGTTTCAGTTTAACTCTACATCTTATATTTTATCCATCAATCTCAAATAAATCACTATTTACCTGACTTATATGGTGCCGTAGGATAAGCAGTGGGATGCTAACAGCAAGGTTGATAGTTTAAACTCACCAGCTGCAACTCAGAAATCCTATACATGGGCTCTATGAGTTTGAATCAATATGATGACATTTGGCCACAATGACAACAACCACATGAATTTTAGGGTACCTCCTTAAAACCTGGGGTTCTTTTCAGTTTTCTGTTCTATGATAGTTGTTGTTGTTAAGTGCCATCAAGTTGATTCTCTACAATAGGAAGTTAGTCTTAAACCATTTCTCAGGCATATGATGTGATCTGTAACACAGCTACTTACTGGCCAACTATCTGGGGACACCTTAACAGCAAAAGAACACTGACAGTATATCTAGTTATCTTAATAAATATTTCACTTATTTTACAATTCTGGACTTGGTGAGTCAAGCCTATGCGTCAGCTGACTAACCAGAGGTCAATTTAATGTTTTGGTCTGGAAAAGAAGTATCTTAGGAATCACAATGTTACATTTTCACAGCAAAGTGAAAATAATCTTGGAGCTGTTTTAAGAATTCAACATACCTGATTTAAGTTGAACTCTGGTATTAAAAAGCAATACCTCTACTGCCTTGAGCTGAGTCGCTTAAATAGTTGATAGTTGTTCACACATGAGGCATTTTTAGCAAAGAGTAGAAGGAAAGCAACATTTAAAATTCTAAGTTCATTGCTTGTACAGAGGCATACTTATTTACATACATATATTTATTCATATACATTTTCTCTCTCTCTCTTTTTTTTTTTTACAACTCCTCTTACTTTAAAAGCTTCTGGGTATGAATGTATTAACATATACTATTAAGTAACATTTTGCAAGGGAATATGCATGCTCTAGAGATGTTAATTGAACAACATTATGGGGAAACATCTGTCAACAGCTCACAGACAATACCATCAACTGATCATTTATCTATAAGTGGTAGGGAAAATGGACTTTACGATGCAAAAAAAAATCATTTTAGAGATCCAGTTACTTGTATGGTAGCCATGCAAACCAGATACAATATGTGCAGAGAATGCAAGCTACAACATTTCATTTCCTTAAAGTGAGTATAAGCAAAATTATATGAGAAAGATTATTGAGTTCATAGTTATTTAATGGGAAAGAGAAATCTCAAAAGAGGTTTTATGAGGATTCAGTGTGCCAAGTTTAGAGTTGGGCTATTTGTTTTCGTAGGTATATATGTGTGTGTGAGAGAGAGAGTAATCACTGTAGGCTTTGGGACTGTTAAAACGGAGAAGGGGAATAATAATGAAAAGAAACAGTTTTATCTCCATCATTTATGAGCTCTGGTCATATCTATGTCCTGGGATAAGCATGATCATCACCTCATCTGCAATAAAATAATAATCATAATAATAATGTCTTTGCTGTTTATTTTAAATGAGGGTTGGGTAATAACCTGAACACAGGCTGTATAAAGCCCACAAAATCATTTGGTCTGGACTTGCTAAGGCAACCAGAGTTCCAGCCATCACATTAGGGGCGAGTTAATTAAACGTTTGACCAAGTATAGCAGGCTAATTTTTAAATTGAAATTCTGTATGGCTCACAATGATGTTATAAGTTTTGGCAAAAAAAAAAAAAAGTCCTGCAACCCTGTTTTAAATAGTTATAGTGGTTTAATGTGCCAAGTCAGAATTAATGTCCATCCAGAACACCAGAAGGTGACCTTGTATGGAAATAGGAGTCTTTGCAGATGAAACTTGTTAGAGACCTTGAGATGAAATTGTCTTGGATTTAGGTTTGGTCCTAAATCTAATACCTAATGTATTTAGAAGAAAAGCAGAGTACACAGAGAAGAAGGTTAAATGAAGATGATTTCAGAGATTGGAGTGATGAATCTTTAAGCCAAGACCCACCAAGGATTGCCAGCAACTACCGGATCCTAGAGAGAGTCATGGGACAGTTTCTCTCAGACTTCAGAAGGATCCAACCCAAATGACAACTTGAAATTTCACTTCTGGCCTTCTGAATTGTGAGAGAATTCATTTCTGCAGTTTAAGACACTCAGTTTGTGGCAGCCCTAAAAAACTAAGACAACAGCTGATAAACCAGCAATCATTCAATCAACACTGACAGAGGGCCGATATAGAGGAAGTGGATTGAACTTTAGTGTTTATAAAAATCACTCGAGAATCTAGTTATGCTGCAGATTCTGAGACACTCTATTTCTAACAAACTATAAAATCAATCCTATTCAGCTTATTTTAGAATGTTGTTTTCAGTACCAATATGATAATAAGCCACAAGAAAAGACTTACAACCTATGCACAAAAGTAAATAACACTGACACTAAAAGTAAAAAAAAAAAAAAAAACAACCCAACAAAACAGAAAACTGATATACTAGAACACCAGTGATCAAAGTGAATTAATGCCAAAAGGTTTAGGAAATTAAGTGATCAGAAAAAAATTGTAACCAGGGAAGTCTTTGATTTAAGAAGGGACAACAAAATTCTGAGTGAAAATTTAAAGACATACAAAAATAGCAACAGTAAAAATAGACAAATTAGGACAAGGCCATGACCAACAACATCAGAAGATGATATGATAAAGGTATAATAAGTGTGATATAATAATATAATTATTGCTTAACTAACATATGCCTCATGGAATGAAGGTTTTATTAACCAATAATTAAATAAAGGGTGGATATGTTTACAAATATTTATGAGACAATATTCTGTTTAAGTTACAGCTTAAGTAATAAAAGTCAAAATGTAATGTGCCATAAACATTATTATTGCTATATAAAAATATACAAGCATTGTGAATTTGGATTTGTTAGGATAAGAGCATTGTGGGTTGTTTTTGTTTGATTTCTTTTGGCTTTATTCCCGCTATTACATTTTACTGTGTTCAATTCTGGGACTTCTATTTAAATAGCCAGATACTGTAAGTTCTATAATGAAATACAGAATATAGATGCCAATTTAGTTCATAGGTTCATATGGGATTTTCCAAATATTATGATGCCTGCCATATAAGGCTTACAATGCCTCTACCATACTCAAAGGGATGCATTTTGACCATAACATATATAAGTAATACAACATGTTCCTTGATGTAATATTTCACAATCCTTTTATGTTTTCTGCTGTTACCAGCAATGCCAATATATTCAGCAGGAGTGTTACCAGGAGAGATGGCAAAAATAACTCTATCTCAAATTTACTTTTACAGCTTTTGTCTTCAGAAATTTCAATAACTGATGACAGACTGATAGGTCTTTGAGTCCTGAATATATTTTTTTAATGGATCTGAGAATTATAACGTCTTTTGTTTGGCACCAATCAACAAGTTAAATACAAAAGTTAAATAAACACAGATATCAAATGAGTAAAGCGGAGGTGACAGTCCTGCATACCATTTGATGTAAGTTATCACGATTTTTGAAATGATGGGACTTTACAATAGGTAAAGAAACGCAGGGTGGTTTCAAAATAAAGAAAGAAAACCCATTGCCAATGAGTTAATAATAATTCATAGAGACCCTATAGAACAGAGTAGAACTCCACGTTGGGTTTCCAAGATTATAATCTTTATGGAAGCAGATTGCCACATCCATATCCTAAGAGTGGCTAATAGGTTCGAACAAGCAACGTTTCACTAGCAGCCAGATGATTTACCACTGGGTCACCAGGACTCCTTATAATACAAGATGAAAGATGCCATCAATTGATAATGGTCAATAATTGTATCTAAGCTTGGAAAACTCTCATATGACTCAATACTTCCTTCATGTAATGTTTTAGTTTTTGTTGGGTGACATCGATTAGGTTCTGATACCCAGCGACCCTGTGCACAACAGAACAAACTATTACCTAGAGCTTCCCCATCTTTACCATTAATGTTATGTTTGAATACACTGTAACAACCACTGAGTCAGTATGTCTCATTGGGGTCCTCCTAATTTGTGCTAAGCATGATGTCCTTTACTAGGAATTGCACCCCCTCCCCATAATAACATGTCCAAAGCATGTGAAATGAAGTCTTGCCATCCTCCCTTCTAAGAAGCATTTTGGCTACACCTCTTCCAAGACAGAATTGACTGTTCTTTTAGCAGTCCATGGTTCTTTCGATACTCTTTGCCAACACTATAATTCAATGCATTTTTTTTTCTCTAGTCTTCTTTATTTGTTGTCTAAGTGTCACATGCATATGAAGCAACTGAAAATACTGACTCATAGTGAACCCGTATAGGGTTTTTGAAGTTGTAAATCTTTACAGAAACAGAAAGCGTCATTTTCTTTCTGCGAAGCAGGTGGTAGTTTCGAACTACTGACCTTGAGGTTAGCAGCCCGATTTGTAACAATTATGATACCATAGCAGAGCTCCTTGTATGTATATAGTGAGATAGATATAGACACAGATACACACACACACATATGGACATGTTATTGTTGTTGTTAAGTGCTGTTGAGTTGATTCTGACTCATATGATACTGTATTCTATTATGTATATAATATCATTTTGAAAAAGTTAAAAATGTTTTGTTTGAACTGCAAGGTCAGTGGTTCAAGTTCACCAACCACTCCTTAGAAACCCAATATTGGGTCTCTATGAATCTTGGGAACCCAATGTGGAGTTCTACTCTGTTCTACAGAGTCTCTATGAATTATTAACTCATTGACAATGGGTTTTCCTTACTTATTTTGGTACCACCCTGAATTTCTTTACCTATTGTAAAGTCCCTTGACAGCATTAAACAACACCACTGTGTTGGATGAAGCACAGCCAGAATGCTCCTTCGAAGCCAGGATAGCAAGACTACATTTCACATACTTCAGGCACATATCAGGAGGGACCAGTCCCTGGAGAGGGACATCATTCTTGGTAAAGTGGAGGGTTTGTGAAAAAGAAGAAGTCCACCAATGAGATGGACTGGCCGTGGCAGCAGCAGTGGGTTCAACCATAATAATGACTGCGAGGCTGGTGCAGAACCAGGCCATGTTTCACTCTGTTGTGCATAGGGTCTTTATAATTAAAATCAAGGGTATGTAACAACATTTACATATATATATGTGCGTGTGTGTATTTATTTATATACATACATATATGTTTGTATGTATGTGTATACTGTTGTTACTTGTTAGGAACTATCTAGTTTGTTTCAACTCATAATAGCCCCCTATGCACAACAGAACAGTGCCTCGTCTTTAACCATCCTGAAAATTGTAAATATGCTTGAGCATATTGTTACTGCCACTGTGACAATCTATCTTGTTGTGGTCTGCATCTTTTTCACTGACCTTCCACTTTAATAAGAGTAATATTCTGTGCCAGGGTCTCGTCCCTTATGATATTATGCCTGAAGCATGAGTGAGAAATGTCACCATCCTGCCTTCTACGGACCATCCTGGCTGAACTTCTTCCAGTACTGATTTGTTTTTTCTTCTGGAAATTCCTGGTACTTTCAGTATTCTCCTCCAATACCATAACTCAAATGCATCACTTTTTCTATGGTCCTCCTTATTCACTGTCCAACTTTCCCATGTATACAAGGCTATTTAACATACCATGGCTTCAGCCAGGCATACTTTAGTCCTTAAACTTATATATTTGCTCTTGAGCATTTTAAATATGTCTTGTGCAACAGATTTGTCTAATGCGATACATTATTTGATTCATTACTGCTTCCATGAGTGTTTATTGTAGATCCAGGCAAAGTAAAGTCTTTCACAACTTCAATCTTTTCTCCATTTATCATGATATTATTTCTTGGTCCTGTTGTGAAGAATTTTCTTTTATTTGCATTGAAGTTCAATCTATTCTGAAGGTTGTGGTCTTTGATCTTCTTCTGTAAGTATTGTAAGTCTTCTTCTTTTAAGCAAGCAAGGTTGAATCATCTGTATATCATAGGTTGCTAATGAGTCTTCCTCCAATACTGATGCCACATTCTTCTTCATATAATCCACCTTCTGGGATTATTTGCTCAATCTACAGATTGAGTGAGTATGGTGAAAGAATAGAACATTGGCACACAGATTTTCTGTTCAAATGACTTGTTGTTCATATAAGTATAGGTTTCTCATGAGTACAATCAAGTGTTCTGGAATACCCATTCTATGCAAAGTTATCCATAGCTTCTCATGATCCATATCATCAAAAGCCTTTGCATAGTCAATAAAGCAAAAGTAAATATCTTTCTGGCATTCTCTGCTTTCAGCCAAAATCCATCTGGCATCACCATTTATAGCCATCATTTGAAGTGCTCTTCTGAAACTGGCTCGAGTAGTTGGCAGTCCCCTACTGATGTACTGCTACAGCCAGTTTTGAATTCCGTTGTGCAAAATCTAATTGAAAGCAATATTAATTATACTGTTTGATGATGTCCACATTCTACTGGGTCATTTGTCTTTGGAATAGGCACAAATATGGATCTCTTCCAATAGGCTAGCCAGGTAGCTTTCTTCCAAATATCTTGACATAGAAGATTAAGCATCTCCTGTACTACACCAGTTTGTTGGGTAAGTAAAGATCATCCTATTCTTTTATGTTTTGTGTATGTTCCAAATTCTATCTAATTAAAAAAGCAAATATTATCTATAAAAAAATTCTCAATTGAATATATTTTCTATGTATACTCCATTACACACACTTAAATGTGTGGATTAGAGTAGAAAGACTTTTTCAAATCAATCACCTAAATTTACCCCTTGAAGAATTTGAAAAAGTAAAGCACATACTAAGCCCATAATTAGAAGAAGAAGAAATAAAAGGATTTGAGCAATGATAAAAAATTTTTTTAAAAAGTATACCTAGAATACAAAAATGAAAGAATTAATGAAATTAAATGTTGATTCCCTGAAAAAAAAAACAAAAACAAACATTTATCTAGACTAAGAAAAAAGAGAGGCTACAAATAATTAAAATTAAAATCAGAAATGAATGTAGAGAAATTACTACTAATCTTTGATGTAGGGGCATATAAGAGAATATTATGAATAGTTGTTTGCCAACAATAGATAAAATGGACAAATTTGTAAAACCATACCAATTATTTAATTGACTCAAGAAGAAATAGGCACTCTTAACAGACATACAAATTAAAGTAATTGAATAAATAATAAAATATCTTGAAAAAAAAAAATTCTAGGGCCTGATTGTGTTACTGATTAATTCTACTAAATGTTTAAAGAAGGAATAATAAACATCACCTGTATATCCCAAACTTTTTTACATCATGTAACAGAAGGAAATACTTCTTAACCCCATTCTATAAAGTCAACATTATTCTGATATCAAAGTCAGAAAAAGACACCATAAAAAATAAAACTACAACTCAGAATTCCAAGTCATTTGCCAGAATGGAAAAACCAAACTTCAAAGATAAATGAAATTGCAAGGAGCAACCCATAGCCAAGCAATCATTGATTTAATTCTTGAAGGAGAATTAATATCATAACTTACTACAAATCAAAAGATCTGTGGTCATGCAGTGGTTAAGTTCTCAGCTGCTAACCTAAATGTCTACAATTGGAAAGTACTAGCAGCTCAGCAGAATAGACCAGATAGTGAGCTGCCATAATTATTTCATTCTAGGAAACCTATTTTTGTTGTTTCTGTTAAGAGCTGTCGAGTCAGTTCCTAGCCATAGTGATCCTGTATAGGGTTTCCAAGAAGCAGCTGATGAGCTTGAACCACCAACACTGCAGTTTAGACGGTTTTGCAGTCTGGGACATTAACCATAGTGCATTTTGCCATATATAGAGAGTTGCTATGAATCAGAAACACTCCCTGACAACAACAGTACAAACCTGCATTAATAAAAACTGTGTGGTACCGATAAAGGAACTAGAAAATGGAAGTCAGAATCAAAGATATGGCAAGCTGATTTTTGACAAGGGCTTCAAGTCAATACATGGGGAAAGAAAAGTTTCTTTAGAAAATGTTTCTGGGACACCTAGATTTCCACATGTAGAAAAAATTAATTTAGGCCTATGCTTCATATAATATATAAATATCAACTCAGACTATCAATGAGATAAACGGAAACCAAATTTTAACATTCTTAGAATAAATAATCAATCACACAAAATATGCTAAACATCAATTGTCATTGTTGTTGTTATGTGTTTCCAAGGAGCATTTTGGTGGGTTTGAACCGATGACCTTGTGGTTGGCATTTCAGTGCTCATCCTGTACTGCCATGTCATTAGAAAAATTCTAATCAAAACCACAATGAGATATTGCTTCATGCGCTCTTGGATAGCTATAATCAGATAAAGAGAAAATAATAAATTGGCTTGGGAACCAGTGGCTGATGGGTTTGAACTGCCGACCTGTGGTTAGCTGTCCAGTATTTATCCTACTGTGCCACACTGGGACCATTAAAAATATGGTCCCTTTTTTTAATGGTCAAACAAACAAACAAAATTACCATAGAGTCTATTATGACTCATATTGACACTTAAGGACAGGTTAGAACTGACCCATAGTGTTTCCAGGGCTGTAATGCCACATTGTTCTTCTCAAGGAGATACTTTTAGGTTAGTAGCTAAATAATTTAACCAATATGCCACCAGGGATTCTAAAGCACATGTAATGGACTATTGCTGTTGTTGTGAAGTACCGTAGAGTCGGTTCTGACCCATAGCGACCCTGCATAGTGTTTTCGAGGAGCAGCTGGTGAACTTGAACTGCCGACCTTGCAGTTCAAATGGCTTTGCAGTCTGGCGCATTAATCCACAGAGCCACACCAGGACACCTTTCTTTTTAAACCAGCCTAATAGGAGCTCTGGTAGCGTAGTGGTTACGAATCGGGCTGCGAACCTTAAGGTCAGCAGTTCGAAACTACCAGCCGCTCCGCGGGAGAAAGATGAGGCTTTCTACTCCCGTAAAGATTTACACCCTCGGAAACCCTGTACAGGGTCGCTATGGGTCAGAACCGACTCGATGGCATGTAACAACAACAACAATGAACTATTAGGCTGGTTTAAAAAGAAATTAAGTTCACATGCATGCTGTGGCATGGATAAGCCTTGAAAATGTTACGTTATGTGAAACAAAACACAAATATGCTAAGTGACCCAAAAGGACAGATTCTGTATGATTCTGCTTCTATAAAATATCTAGACTATGCAAATTCATAGAGATAAAAAAAGATTTCAGGTTATGAGGGTTTCAATGACAATGGAAGGTTAAATTGCTAGCAGCGTTTCTATTGGGCGTGATGAATGAATGTTGGAATAAAACTCTGGGTGATGGCTGTTGTCACATTTGTCACAACGGTGGTTTGAGAGTTGCTGAGATGCTGGAACTGATACCACTGGTGTCTCAAGTACCAGTAGGTGCACAAATTTTGGTGGAATTTCCAGTCTAAGAACAGAGCAGTAAAAAGGAATAGGTGGTCCACTTCTGACGGGTTAGCTTCTAAAAACTTTGTGAACAGCAGCAAAACATTTTCTGTTATAGTGCTGGAAGATGAGTCCCTCAGATTGGAAGGCACTTAAAATAAGACTTAGCAACAGGTGCCTCCTCAAAGTAGAGTCAAACCTAATGATGTGCATAGAGCAAAGTCTTTGGGAACTTAATTTACTGATGGAGCATGACTCAAAATAAGAAGAAACAACTGAATTTTCTAGATGGGTCTGGTGAAATTCTATGGGGATAAGATTCTTGTGATTCAATAGTGAGTAACTGTTATCATGACTAATTGCAACTGTCACAACTCTAAAGGTAGAGAGAAGTTCTGTAATGAAAAGGCAGAAGGAAGTTAATCTTACAGTACCAAAACAGAGGACTGTAGTATCTTCAAGGGACAAGAGCACTAGCGGAATATGAGACCCTATCCAGAGAAGCAGTGACACCAGAGATGGAGGCAGAGATGAGGACATGGAGAGACAGAACAGCTGAAGACTCCAGACTCATGGAAAGAGAAAGACTCATTGCTGGCAACCAGGAGATGGGCTTGCAGAATGTTTTCTTTGATTGTATAAATTATTACATATTTCTTGGGTGGGGGAGAGGGAAGGATATAACTTTAGAACAAAGGTTTCCAGAAAGGCCATTAATACTGTTTGGGGCAGTCAAGTCCCAGGATGTAAAGTGCCAAGACTCAGTTAGACATGAACTGGAGCCCCCAATGAGAGAGCAATTAAACTCTGAGAACAGAATGTACTGATGCAGACAGATGCTACCTAGAAGGGTGTAAGAGTGCTGACTGTAAGGAGGAGGGGAGGGCAGTCTTTCAGAGAAGGATTCTTGCTAGCTTACAGATTTGTCAATAAAATGTCTCAACCCTGTCTCTGAAAAACAACAACAACAACAACAAAAAAAACACCTCTAAACATTCACTGATAATGGAAACGTGGAATGTATGAAATATGAATATAGGAATATATGAATGTCATTAAAAATTAAATGGAACACAAGAAAATGTATATTCTAGGTATGTTGTTGTTATTAAGTACCATGGAGTCGGTTCCGACTCATAGTGACCATGCACAGGGTTTTGGAGGCTGTAAATCTTTATGGGAGCAGAAAACCTCATCTTTCTCCTGAGGAACAACTGGTAGTTTCAAACTGCTGACCTTGAGGTTAGCAGCCCGATTCGTAACCAAGGGAGCGGAAATGATCAGGGATAGCCATTTAAAATTGAACAGTCATATGGTTACTATGCTGTGAATGATAAACAGTGTCACATTGGATGTCAAAAGGAACATTTAGATACCTATCTGGAAATACAACTGTTTATGACAGAATAATATTTATACACCTACAAGGAATAACATCAATAAAAGTATTATTCAAATTTAAACACCAACCACCAAAGCTACTGTTGGAAGAAGTACAGCCAGAGTGCTCCTTGGAGGCCAAGATGGCCAAACTTGTCTCTCATACTTCGGACATAATGTCAAAAGAGACCAGTCACTGGAGAAGGATATCATGTTTGTTAAGGTTGATGGTCAGAGAAAAAAAGGAAGACCCCCAGCGAGATGGATTGGCAAAGTGGTACCATCAATGGACTCAAGTATGGCAACAATTATGAGGTTGGCCCAGGACCAGACAGCGTTTCGTTCTGTTGTGCATAGGGTCGCTAGGAGCTGGTACCAACACAGTGGCACCTAACAACAACAATAACCAAAGCCAGTGATGAATAAATTGAAGAATACACCTATTTCTTTAGTCTGAAATTTATCAAACATACACTTGAGATGCATTGAAAATTACTGATAATTACTTTTGATTACAATGTGAAAGTTGGGAACAAAGAGGAAGATGAGTAATTGGTAAATATGACTTGATGGTAGAAGTGATACTGGAGATTGTAAGAAGTAATTTTGCAAGATCAGTGATTTAGTCATTAAAAATACCATTTTCAACAACATAGAAAACACAGGAATAAAATTTACTTCTTATGTGATAAAATGTTATGAGAAAAATCAATATCATCAACAAAACAGGGCCAACAATCGAACAAACCATAAATTGCTCAAATGCTAGTTCAGGCTAAAACTAAAGAAAATTAAAACTAGTCTATAAAAGCCAAAGCAACACCTTGATTACTTACCACCTGGATTTAAAGACTATTTCAAGAACAGATTTGCAGCATTAGACATTAATATCTGAAGATGACAGGAGTTGTGGGAATGACCTCAAAAGCATCATACATGAAGAAACCAAAAGTTCAATAACAATACAAGAGGAAAAGAAAAATCCAAAGTGGATGTCAGAAGAGATTCTGAAACTTGTTCCTGAATATAGAGTAACTAAAGCAAATGGAAGAAAAGATGAAGTAAAAAAGCTGAACAGAAAATTTCAGAGAGCAGCTCGAGAAGACAAGGCAGTACAATGAAATGTACAAATAACTGGAGTTAGAAAAATAAAAAGGGAAGAACACACTCAGTATTTTCCAAGATAAAATAATTAAAGACAAAGCATTCAAATCTTGGCTTACAATATTAAAGGGTTGTATGGGCAAAAGGTGTTCTGGTGTGGTGCTGTGGGTTAATGCACTGGATGGACTGCAAAGCCAGTTTGAACCGCAAAGTTGGCAGTTTAAGCTCACCAGCCACTCCTTGGAAACCCTATAAAGGGTCACTATGTGTCAAAACTGACTTGATAACATTTAGCAACAACAACATGGGGAAAATATTGAATGATGTAGAAAAAATCAAAGAAGATGGAAGGAACGCACAGTCACTATGCCAAAAAAGATTCACTGATAGTCAACCATTTTAAGAGGTACCATATGATCAAGAACCAATGGTATAGAAGGAAGAAGTCCAAACTGCACTGAAGATAGTAGTGGAAAACGAAAATCCAGGAATTGACATAACACCAATTGGAAGGTTTCAAAAAAAAATTTTTTTTTATACAACTGTGGAAGCACTGACTAGTCTATGCTAAGCAATTTGAAAGACAACTGAAAGAGGCCCATATTTGTCTCCATTCCAAAGTAAGGTAACTCAAAAGAATGCAGAAACTATCCAGCAATAAACTCTGCTAAACATACTAGTTGCAACAGCCTACTGACAGGAAGTTGACAGAAATTCAAGCTAAATTCAGAATAGGATGTGGAATAAAGACGTCATTGCTAAAGTCAGATGGATCTTTGCTGAAAGCAGAGAACACTAGAAAGATGTTGTATTTGTTTTTCATTGATTATGTAAAGCCGTTTGGCTGTGTGAATCCTAACAAACCATCGTGAACAATGGGAATTCCAGCAAACTTGTGACTGTGCAGAACCTATACTTAGAACAAGCAGCAGTCATTTAAACAGAACAAAAGGATAATACTGCCTGATTATAAATCTGGAAAGATATGTTCCTTTTGAATCTGGAAAATATGATAGGTATCCTTTTATCATATTTGTGTAAATCTGTAAAGTGTTGCTAAGTGTTGTCAAGTCAGTTTCAACTTATAGCACACTTGTGCAGGACTTTTGCCACCATTCTTCTACGGTGATTTGTGTGTTAATGTGATGCTGGAAGCTATGCCAGCAGTAATTTCAATAGCATCACGGTCACCTATGCATACTACCCTATCACAAGCATTGTACTTCAAGACAGAGCTTGAGATGCTCTTTTTGATGAGGAATGCAATCACATTCTTCTTCAATTTGTTGTTCCTAGCATAGTAAACTTATGACTATGAATCAAAATTGTCAGTACCTATCCATTTAACCTCACTAAGACCTAGGGTATCAGTGTTCCATTTCATTTTTGACAACTTCCAATTTTCCTTAATACATAACTTTGTACATTCACATTCGGATTACTAATGGATCTTTGTAGCAGCTTCTTCTCATTTTGGGATGCAATCCATCAGCAAACGAAGGTCCTGAAAGCTTTGTTCCCTCCACATCATCAAGGTCAACTCTATTTTGAATAGACAGGTCTTTCTCAGCCATATTTTGAGTGCCTTCCAACCTGAAGGATTCATCTTTAAACACTGTGCTAGGGGCACTGCTGTTGATACGATCTTCATTGCAAGGTAAGTTTCACCTACAAGTTCGGTGGTTCAAACTCACCAGCCACTCCTCAGAAACCATATACAGGGTTACTATGAGTTGGAACCAACTCAACGGCTCTTAACAACAACAACAAAAACCACTCAAAAGTGTTCCATATCTCCTAGTCCATCTTAGTCTGTAAGCGATGCTGAAACCATGGTAGTTAATGGTATTTACTACACGGGCGGCCTACCTTCTAGAATTACAGCAACACGCGTAAGCCACCACAGTACCACATAAGCCACTACAGCAATACCAACTGACAGATGAGTGGCAGTAATTGTGTATCTAAGAGATTATTTTTGGAACTTCAGTTCTATTTAGTTTACCTATTTATGTTCTGTAAGTACCATATAGTCTGAATTACAATACTGGTTAACAATATTAATTCTTGTGAAATAAGAATGTGGAGACTGTTTCTGGTATTTAGTCTTCATTATTTTTATTTTATTTCTTGTACTTTTGTATAGGTTTTGCTAAATTTTTACTTAAATATTATATTCTTTAGGTATTAATTAAAATGAAAAGCAATATTGTTTTCATAATTTTAGTTTTGAATCGTTATTACTAGACATGCACACATTAATTTCTGCATGTTGATCTTGTATCTGACAACTTCATTGAAAATTTTTACAAGTTTTAATACATCTTAAGCATATTTATTAAAATTTTTATTTACTATACTACAAATATCAGGAGCTCTGGTAGTGTAGTGCTTAAGAGTAGGGCTGCTAACCTCAAGGTCAGCAGTTCAAAACTATCAGAGTTTCCACAGATGAAAAATGAGACTTTCTGCTCCTGTAAAGATTCACAGCTTCAGAAACCCTACAAAGGGTCACTCTGAGGCAGAACCGACTCAATGAGACACCACCACCATACTGCAAATATAATAAATTGTACTCCTTATATCAAACCCTCATGCATTTTATTTCTTTTTGCCTAATTTTCCTGGCTTAACACTCTATTTCAACTCTCAGCATTTTAACTCCAGAATTTCCATTTGATTCTAGTTTGCAATTTGTATCTTTTTATTTCTTTTCTTTATTTAATGAAACATGGTTCACGTATCTTCCTTTATTTCTTTAATCATGGATCCTTTGTTTAGCTGGCACTTTTACAGGCTCTTTTTGTTTCCTTTATTTGTATGATTATATTACTGTTTACAGGTTATACTTTTCCGTTTCTTAAAGTTGTCATTTTTGTTGTTGTTAAAATTTAGATATTTTATGTAATGCATATTATAACAATTGCGATAATTGATTTCTTTTTATCCTAGAGTTTTGTTGTTATTGTTTATTTGTTTTGGTGAAGTGTTTTTCGCATGCAGTCTGAAATCTATGATGCCACACCTCTAGTGCTGGGGGTGGGGGTGGGGGGAAGCAGCTCTAGGGATCTACATCCAGAAATATATTAAGCAAAACTCTTCTGTGAACAATGACCCAGTCTCCTAAAAATAATGTTGAAGGCACAGAACCAGGCAACATTCATTTGCATTGTGCATGAGGATCCCCAGGTGGACTTGAAAGCAACTAACAAAAATCGCAGCAACACACATAAAGAGAAGAGATGACAAACCCTAATAATCTAGTTCCCCTAGGAAGATACTCTACTTACTTGAAGGAATAAGTATCTTGGGAAATTAAGTCAATGAAACATGGACTCTCAGTAAGATGGTAGTCTAGGCTTACATGCTACACAGACCCTCTACAATGGCAAAAGAGATCTGAATGATAATCCTAAACTTCAGAGGAAACAATAGAGAAGTAGAATGTGGACTATGAGAAGAAGCTTAAAAAAAAAGTGACAAGAAAGGAGAAAGATGGGTAAACTTTAGCTGTCTTGAACTTTTGCAAGCAGCATTCAGTTGTGAAAGCATGCTGACAACACAAACACACACTTGTGCTGACAATGAGAAAGGCCGCTTCTTTCTTTGTTTCCTATGTACCCCTGGTGAACAACCATCTCCCAACCTGCTTACCCCGGGCTCTGTTTGAGTTCATAAGCTCACCTTCATGGGTTTGACACCAGGTACACTACCCTTGAAGCTGGAGGTGCTGGACTTTGCCTCATCAGATCAGCAAAATGAACAGTGTCTGGTCACTGGCCACCCATCAGAGGCCAAGAACTATTTCCACAATCAGCTACACTCTCAGCCCAAAGGAGTTCTTTCCAAAAGCAAGTACCCTGATCTCAGCCACCTTCTAAATGGGAACTACTTTCCAATTAGTACCCTGAATCCAGATAATATCTTGTTGTGAAGTGCTGACTCAGTTCTGACTCATAGCAACCTTGTTTAGAGTTTCCAAGGAACTGCTGGTGAGTTTGAAACACCGACAATATGGTTCTAACTGATCTTGCTGTCCGGCGAATTAACCCACAGTGTCACACCAGTACAATATCTAGGTGTCAGCAAATCCATCTAGGACTAGACATACCATGCCCTAACTA
>NW_006408611.1:6740062-6745153 GCF_000296735.1 Chrysochloris asiatica
ACAAAGGTGAGTTTTTAAAATTTAGTTCTCAAATCTAACTAAATTTAAAGGCACTGATACCTCTGCCTCCACTAATAAAGAGAATGAAGGTACAGCAAATCCGTGAGGTGATACAAGATTAATAAGCAAAATATCACTACAAATAGATCATGTATTGAGGAGAAGCAAAGTTCTGGGTGATCATGTGTATGATATTTTTCGCAATTTTGTCAGGATGAGAAATAAGCGAAGTTGGTTGGTTGGTTGGTTGCTCCTACTTACAATTGACCGGGTGTTAAAAAAAAGGGATACACTCAGGGCTACCGAGTCACAGTGTAAGTGCTGTATAAAGGACCTTGAAGTTTCCACTTGTGTCCGTAAATAAAGCCTATCTTCCTGTAGTGGCAGGGCTGATATTACTGAAACCCAGAGCAAGAGTCTATTTGTTAGAGTGGCTAAATTACAACATCAGATCAACTCCTAGCCTGGAATGGTGTATAATGTTAAAAGTGACGGCATTGAATGGGAAGAAATGGGATCCTGAAACAGGATGAGGACATTTAGGCAGATAATCAGGAAGCTGTGGACTTATGTCTGTAAATCCCATTGAGTCACTCTTGCCAACAGTCCTACCCCGCTCATCTGAAGAGATTACTCCATTATCAGGAAAAACATCTCTGCCCACTCTTAATAAGATTACCTCCACTGGGCCTTCTGAGATGGTGACTGAGACACTTCCTGAGTCATCATTTAAGGTAGATGTCTTGCAAGACGTTGCTGAATGTCCCCGGGAAACATCTATACCAATTATTGTGTCTAGACCTATAACTAGACTTAAGTCTCAACTAGCCCCAAAAGATGAAGTGCAATTTGAGACCCAGGATGAAGTCAGCAACACTCCAAAAGGGCTATTTGATTTTACTAATATGTATACACAGAAAGCAGGAGAATATGTGTGGGGACGGTTATTTAAGGGTGTGCGATAGTGGCATAAGGAACATAACATTGGATCAGTCTCTATGGATTTGGGCCACTAAGCACAGATTCTTCATTCAGTGTTTCAACGGGAGAGGTTGGGAAAGGATCTGATAGTGTAGCTGGTTGGTTCACTGAATCATGGACTGTTGGAGGTGGCCTACAACACATCAAGTGGAAGTATCAACCTCCTTTGGTGTTCTGTAGAGGAAGGAATCCAAAGGCTTCAGGAAAATGGCATGTAAGAGTGGATGTATTAGGAGAAACCCATAAACCCACACATGGAGTGCCCAGAGGACATGCCTTTCACAACAAAAGTGAGGAACCAATTTGTGAAGGGAACCCCAGCATCCTTGAAGACTGTTGTGATTATTTAATTATGTAAACCAGATTTGAAGTGAGGGCTGCCCTAATTGAATTAAGACACCTAAACATAATGGAGGACCTCTGGTAGCATAGTGGTTATGAATCAGGCTACGAACCTCATGGTCAGCAGTTCAAAACTACCAGCTGTTCTGTGGGAGAAAGATGAGGCTTTCTGCTCCTGTAAAGATTTACAGACTCGGGAACCCTGTACAGGTTCACTATGAATCAGAACCAACTCCACGGCACACAACAATGACAACAACAACAATCATAATGGGGCTGACTGGATCCCATGGTGGTGAGAACCAAGCAAAAGCACTCAATTGACAGAGGCAAGGTGGACATGATTACCATACCAGACAGTACAATCAAAGCAGTGACCAGAATAGTCTGACTCATGTCAATTTATGGCTTAGCTAATTAGGCATCGTGTTTGCTCTTCCTCAATTAATGGACCATAAGGAACTCCCCATGAGACTATAGGTGTAGATTGGAAGAGGGAAAGTACTGTGACAGGAGTTTGGATCATGGATATCTTGGCCACTTCCTCATGTAGCTTATCCACGCCTTCAGGTCTTGCTCAAGCCTGGTCTCAAATATACAACTTCCATTAAATGATGGAGTGATGTTGTGCATGTCCAAACTTTAAGATTCTGTGGGTCAGACAACATCCAGTTCCATGGTCTTACAACATTCCAGTCACATGGTGAGCTGGTAGCCCATGGTTCTTAAAAGGGGAGTAGCTATCTGCAGAGGATGGCAGGGCTTTGTTCCAAAATCCTAAAGCTCTGCAATGTTAATCACCAATAGGGGCCTGGCAAAGAGTCGAACCTGCACCGCTATCTGCCAATGACACTTCTAGCACCATTGGTCTGCTGGATCATACTGTCCAAGCAGCAGAGTGGCTTGCACAGAAACTTGAACCTCTTACTGAGTTCTCCAAAATTGTGAGTTATTTCCTTTATTTAAATTTCTCTTTATATTTATATGTTGTTATTGTTCCTAACTGCCACTGAATCAGTTTTGCCTATAGTAACCCTGTATAGGGTTTCTGAGGAGAAGGTGTTCAATCTTGCAGTTCAAACCAATCTTGTGGTTGAGTACTTATCCTAAAGTGCCACAACAGGATATACATATGTACATACATATATGTATATATTGTTGTTTTTGTTGTAAAGTGCCGTTGACTCGGTTCTGACCCATAGCAACCCTGTATAGAGTTTCCAAGGAGCAGTTGGTGACCTTGAACCACCAACCTTGCAGTTCAAATGGCTTTACAGTATGGCATATTAACCCACAGTGCCACACCAGGACTCTGTGTGTGTGTGTGTGTGTATTTTTTTTCAATGATGAGATCAGGGTATTTCCAGATAAGCAGAAACTAAAAGAATTGTAAAAAACAGAAGAGTTTACAAGATATACTAAAGAGTGGTGCTTCAGAGAGAAAACCCACAGCAGGCAACAATTTGAGACTGACTTACATGGGAACACTGCCAACAAGTCAACCCAGATATAAAATATTTAAAGTAAATAAACCTTCATTGTTGTAGTTAGGTACCTTTGAGTAGGTTTCAACTCAGAGCAACCCTGTGCAAAACAGAAGAAAATAATGCCCAGAACTGCACCATCCTCAAAACTGCTCTTACATTTTTGAGCACTGTTGTTGTCATTTTGTTGAGGGTTTTCCATTTTTCACTGATGTTCCTCTTTGCCAACCATGATGTCTTTTTCCAGGCACTGGCTCCTACTGAAAATAGGTCCAAAATAAGAGATATGTAGTCTTGTCATCGTCATGTATAAGAAGTATCCTAGCTGCACTCTTTCTAAGACAAATTTGTTTGCTTGTCTGGAAGTACATGATTATTTCCAATGTTCTTCACCAACACCCTAATTTCAATGGATCTGTTCTTCTCCAGTCTTCTATATTAATTGTCCAGCTTTCATATGCATATGAGGTGATTCAAAGTACCACGGCTTAGGTCAGGTGCACCTTAGTCCTAAAACTGCTATCTTTGTTCTTTAACTCTTCAAAAAGAGTTTTAGGCAGGAGATCTGCCTAATGCAATACGTTGTTTGATTTCTTGACTACTTCTTCCACAAATGTTGATTGTGAAATGATAACTTTGAAAATTTCAGTATTTCCTCTGTTAATCATGATGGCACACTGTCTGTCATACTGTTTGTCGTACTGTGGTGGCTTATGCATGACTGTGATGCTGGAAGCTATGCCACCAGTATTTTAAATACCAGCAAAGTCACTCGAGGTGGACACATTTCAGCTGAGCTCCCAGACTGACTCTGAAGAAAGACAGGCAGACAACTTATGAAAGTTTAACTTTTGAAAACCTTATGCATAGCAGTGGAATATTGTCAGCGAGGACCAGAACTATGAATATAGAAACATTATGAAGACCTCAAGAATATTGTCAGATACAGTGCTGTAAAATGAGCCCTTCAAGTTGGATGGCAGTCAAAATATGACTGGAAGAGAAAAGTCCCTCAAAGTAGAGTTGACCGTGATGATGCAAATGGAGTAAAGCTTCAGGACTTTCATTTGCTGATGATACACAACTCAAAATGAGCAGTAACACTTGCAAACATCCATTAATAATCAGATGTATGGAGTATGAATCTAGGATAATCGGAAGTTGTCAAAATGAAATGCAATACATAAAGGTATCTTAGGCATTCATGAGCTGAAACTGACTGGTATTGGCCATTTTTAATCTGATAGTCTTACGGTTTACTATGCTTGGAATGACAAATTGAAAGGCATTCAACATTAAAAAAGAACATTTTAAGATTTATAAGATTTTGAAGTATAATGCTGTTTTTTGCTGTTACATACCATTGAGCTGATTCCGACTCATAGGAACCCTATGTACAACAAAACAAAACATCACCCACTCCTTCCCCATCCTCACAATTGCTGCTATAATTGAGCCCTGTGCTGCTGCCATTGTGCCAATTCATCACATTGGGGGTCTCCCTCATTTCCGCTCTATAAATCTTCACCTAGTGGTAATGGTAATGGTAATGGTGATGGTTGTATGCTGTGGAGTCCATTCTGACTCATAGCAATGCTATATTGGGTTTCTGAGGCTGTAAATCTTTATAGGAGCAGAACGTCTTATCTTTCTCCAGTGGAGTGGCTGGTAGATTCTAACTGTTGATGTTGCAGTTAGCAGTCCAAATTGTAACATGATGCATTACCAGGACTCCTTAGATATTCACCTAATTCACAATAAAAAGTTGGTTTTTGTTTATTAATGTCCAATTTTGAAAGTTTTTTCCATACTTTTTACTTACACAGGTAGAAAAGTGTGTTGCTTTTTACTTAACTGACCCAGTAATTAAATACAAAGTTGTTTTCTTGATGTTCATTTATGAACTTTTAAGATCCTAGTCACAACTCACACAAGTAGACTGTAGAACATTGTCTTTGTGGACTATGTTATACCAATTAATCATAGAGTCCTTTGAGATTATGGTCCTGAGACCCCATGCTTGCTTTCTTTTGTTTTAATTAAACTTTGATTTTTAAGATTTTAAAACTGTCTTTCCAGGATTTGCTTACATAATATAAATGTTTTTCTTAAATTTTTATATTTTAAAATCTGCTCGATTAAAACATTTTTTGGGAAGTGGAGTGATCTATTATTTTATAACAAGAAGGTTTTATTAATGTAAAACTGCTACCTCTTATCACTTTGTAAAAAACAGAAAATCAATAAAGATGAGAAATCAGATTCTGGCCTCTGAATATTTATG
>NW_006408611.1:6745258-6762211 GCF_000296735.1 Chrysochloris asiatica
TGTTTTATTAGAGGATAATCATGCCTACTTCCTACAAAAGATCCTGTGTGTGTGTTACGGGGTGGGGTGTGGGATAAAGGGAAAGAGAAAATGGATTTTCCTTTTATTCTCAGTGAAATGTGGAAACATATACATAATAAAAGCCCAACTGTAATAAATACAATCTTGAATTACTTCAGGTTACTCCTAGCATCCACAAATTCTTATGAATCAAAGGTAAAGCAGGCTGGGTTATGTTTCTATTAGATTTACTGTCTCAAACTTTGCAAAAAAACCACAGCAGATTGTTGTATGTGCCATCAAATTAATTCCAACTCATAGCAACCCTTTATAGATGTCTGAGAACAGCTGGTAGATTTGAACTGTCAGTCTTAAGGTTCCCAGTTGTGTGCTTATCGTACACTACCAGGCCAACTCAACAGATTAGACCATAGAAATTCCCTATAGAGACAATTTTTACTTTATTGGGTATCTCTACAAATCTGTAAACAACAGATCTGCTCATTTACATACCCAAGAGAAGTCCTATAGGTGCTATAGGATAATCACTGGACTTCTAATCCCAAGGTCAATAATTCAAACCCACCAGATCCTCCTTAGAGAGCCCAGAACTGACTCAACAGCACATAGCAACAACAATCCAATTGAAAACATCCTTCAAGCAACATACAAAGAACAGGGTTTAATCTCAAGTCTCTTTCCTGTAACTTAATCATTTAAGCCTAAACATTGTTCATTTCTCATCTCTTTTTCAGTCACTGTTTAAAGATATCCCAGAGGGATATATTATCACCAGAGGCTTTCTACTCCCGTAAGGATTTACACCCTCGGAAACCCTGTACAGGGTCGCTATGGGTCGGAACCGACTCGAAGGCACTTAACAACAACAACAATGTGTATGCTTACATTTAGAAATAACTGGCTCTACAGAAATAATGTATTACAGGGAATAGCATAAATAGTAGTGTTGTCATGCTTCTTTTCTTTAAAATATATGGAATTTCACGAATTTTAAATATAAAGGACAAGTAATTTTTGAAACAAAAAGGAAAGTTAAGTCAATTCAGGTTGAATTACTATGCCATATTCAGAAACTGTATGTGCCAAAATTTACAGGTTACCTTCATAGCTTGTTTTGAGTCTTGGTGTGGTGCTATGGGTTAATATGATTGACTGCAAAGTTGGTTTGAACTTCAGGGTCAGTGGTTCAAGCTCAACAGCCACTCCTTGGAAACTCTATATCGTGTCTTCATAGCTTGTTTATCTCCTAATCAGAATATTTAAATATTCTGCCAGGATATTGTGATTCAATATAATTATTATGAATCTACATATTTGTATCTTTATGAATTCCATAGAGGACTTCTATTCCAGACAAGATGGAATAAGTCCATTTTTATTTATTCTTCATTCCTAAAATCAGCTTTGACATGTGGTAATTGTGCAAAAAATAACCAAAGAAGAAATCTGAAATGCTATAAGAAGCAGCAAAGTGATTCTGGATCTCACTATTGAAACTGGGTGTCTTCTATATCCAACCAAACAGAGTAAGTTCACTACAACCCAGTGTTTTTTACCTTTGACCAAGCAACAAAAGACATGGAGTCAGTTGGGACTCAGCAACCTTATGCATAACAAAAGGAAACACTGCTCAGTCCTCTGCATCCATATAACCCTTGATGCTACCACTATGCATATCCATGTCACTCACACTCCATTTTACCTAACATGATGTCCTTCTCTAGGGACTAGTCCCTCATGATAATATGTCTGAATTATGAGAGATGAAGTCTCCTCTATCCTGACTTTAAGGAGAATTCTGGTTGTACCTCTTCCAACACAGATTTGTTTGTTCTTCTAGCAGTCCATGGTGCTTTTAGTATTCTTCTTCAACACCATAACTCAAAGGAATCAATTATTTTACAGTTTTCTTTATTCACTGTCCAACTTTCACATGCTGTTAAAAAATATCACAGCTTGGATCAGGCATACCTTAGCTCTTGGACACTTTAAAGAGGTCTCGAGCAGCAGATTTGCCTAGTGTAAAACATCATTTGATTTCTTGATACTGTGTCCGTGAGTGTTGACAGTGGATACAAGCAAAATGAAGTATTTGAGAACTTCAGTCTTTTCCCCATTTACCATGTTATTTATTGGTCCAGTGGTAAGAATTTTTGTTTTCTTTACATTGAGTTCTCTTTGCTTTTAGCCAAGAAGGTTGTATCATCTGTGTATCACAGGTTAATAGTCTTCTTCCAATCCTGATGTCATGGTTTTTTTCTTATAACCCAGTTTCTGAGATTTTTTGCTCAGTGTACATTTTGAAAAAGTATGGTGAAAGAATACGACCCTGGTGCACACCTTTCCTAATTTTAAACCATTCAGTGTTCCCTTGTTCTATCCAAATGACTGCTTCTTGGTCTACGCACAAGTTTCTCATGAGCACAAGTGTTCTGCAATGCTCATTATCCACAATGCTGTCCATATCTTGTCACCTATGTAGTACAGTCTTGACAGAGTCAATAAAACACATGTAAATATCTTTCTGGTATTCTCTGCTTTCAGCCAAGATCCATTTGAAGCCAGCAATGATATCCCTCTTTCCACACCCTGGTCTGCATCTGTCAGTACACTGTTGCAGCCATTTAAAAATTATCATTAACAAAATTTTGCATGTGATATTGATATTGTTTAATGATTTCTGCATTCCATTGCATCACCTCTCTTTGGAATGGACACAAATATGGATCTCTTCCAATTAATTGGCCAGGTAGTTGTCTTCCAAATTTACTGGAATAGATGAGTGAGTGCTACCAAGAGTCACAATTGACTCAGTGGCAAGTATCAACCATTACAGATACAGGTACATGAGTAGATAGAAATATATTGTATTTGGGGGTGGGGGATTATGCTGATTATATAGATTAATTTGAAGAAAATGGATATTTTCCGGAATATTGATTCTTACAATATATAAAATTGGTTTATGCATTACTTTTTTAACTTACATCTTTCTTTATGTCTTTGAGGGTTTTTTCTAACTTTTCAGTGTATGTATTTTGCGTATCTTTTGTGTTCTCTTAATTTTTTTTTTGTATTGCGAATTATGTTTCCATTGTTATTTTCTAAGTGTTCATTGTAATTATGTATTTGAATTTTGTGTATTGAACTTGCAATCAATTTTCCAATGCATTTATCAGGTTTTATTTTCTTATATGTTATTTGAATTTTCAACATAAAAGAATACTTTGTCCATAAAAGTATTGTTGTTGTTGTTGAGTGCCATCGAGTTGGGTCCGACTCATAGCGACCCTGTACAGGGTTTCCGAGGGTGTAGTGCCTTTATATATGTAAGTATGTATGTATATACATATAAATTTTATATAGGGCAAATTGTTGGGTCTTTTAAATTTTTATTTTTATCCAATCTGATCATCTTTGTCTTGTCATTTAAAGGCTTAATTTGTATGATTATGTAAGTGTGTTATTTGATTATATATGATTGCTTTTTGCCCCTCCCCCCCTTCTTCTTCTTGTTTAGATTGTTGCTGTTTTTAAGTGTCACTGAGCAGGTTCTGACTCATAGTGACCCTGTATAGCGTTTCTGAGGAACAGTTTGTTTGAACAGCTGATCTTGCAGTTAGCAGTCCAGGGCTTCTCCTAATGCACCACACTAAGACTCCTTGTTTAGATTATGTGACTATATTTAAACATTACATTTTATTTCCTATAGCTAGTGTGGCACTGTAGGGTAAGCACTGGACTGCTAACTGCAAGGTTGGCAGTTCAAACCCACCTACATCTCCTTGGAAACTCTGTACAGGGTCATTATGAGTGAGAATTGGCTTGATGGCACCTAACAACAAGAATAAGCTAGCTGCAGTGTGCAGACTGAAATAAATCACATGGAATGGTGCAGGGTTCATTGTCATTTACTTAGATGTGTATTATTTACAATAATCAGGAAGACAAGAAATGGAGTGTTTATCAAAAGTCAGGTTCTCCCCAAGGGTTACTATGAAAAGATGTAATGTTTCCACACTTCCAAAGTAACCCTCATGAATCATGGACAAGAGAAGAACAGTCAACTGAGGCCTGGGATGCAAGTAAACTGGAGGGGTATATGTGCTGGTAAGAGGAGGGTGACTTTGTTCAGAAGAAAATGGCATGACCACCCTGTGACCCGTTTCTTTCTTAGTTATAAGACTGATTACTTTTGAACAATGAAGTAGACATAGATAGTCATGAAGCTAAAATAAATTACTGTGAGCTCAGACCAGGGAGAAAGACTATGACAAGAAGAAATATCTAAGACCTATTTCCCAGTCTTTGACAAAGAACGATCTGAAATAAATGCCTCGGCTTATGGGGCTCCGCTCACCTTCTCAGTATGACTCATCTGTATTGTTGTTGCTGTTCAGTGTTGTCAAGTAGATTTTGACTCATAGTGGTCCTGTGTAGGGTTTTGTTTATGGATATAGTTGCTAAAAATTCCACCCTGAAAGAGGATTGTTCATATCTAGTAACATGCTTGCCTCCTCAGTGTACTGGTTTGATTTGCTGCGGTGGTTAAGTGCTGTTGAGTCTGCTCTGACTCATAGCAACCCTGTATAAGATTTCCAAGGAGCAGCTAGTGGGTTTGAAATGCCCGCCTTGGGTGTACAGTACAGTGCTGATCCTACAGTGCCACATCAGGATTTCTAGGATTAGGCAATTTAGACATTCAAAATGGGCATCAAAAATGGGAGGGCTATAAAGTCATGAAGTGGCTGAGTTACAAGCTTCCATGGCTGTGTTTCATTTCAGAATAAGGGGGCAAAGTAGAAAACCCACGGGATTGTTTTCCTATTTTCAAGATGGGTCTGAAAGAAGGTGGGAGATGATGTTGATAGGATTTTGTGATTCAACTGTGAGTAATTGTTAGCAGAATAATTGAGATTGTCCAAACTGAAATTGTAGAAGATGTGTAACTGAAACAGTGGAGAAGTTAATCTTTCATTTCAGGTACAGACTCTACCAGGACCATCAAGAAGGAATAGCATGAATGGAGTGTGAGCGCCTTACCTAGAAAAGTGGTAACAGCAGAGACACTGGCAGAGGGTTTCCCAGGAATGGCTGGTTGGTTTGAAGCCAGGACATTACCTCTTCCTAATTAAGAAATACAAAAAACAAAATCTTTTGCTTATTGGTTTGGAATTACCTTTGCTATTATTTATCACAATATGTATTGAATTAGTAACATTTCTAATATAATAAAAAGAATTTACAACAGAACATTGAATTTGCTATATCTTTCTTCATACTATTTTTATCAAAATTTTATTTTTATTTATGTTATAAATATATAATTATGTTTATATAAATATAAAATTATGTTGTGCGTGTTTATACTTTTACTTTATATGGTTGATTATATTGTCTAATCATGGTACCTTGAATTGAAGATATGAATGAATATCAAGTTTTACAACTAATTTCAAGAGTAGTCAAGCCTTGGCTCAGATAAACAGAGCTCTGATTATTCCTCACTATATTTTACATGAGTTCTCAGACCTGTATCATGCATCATTTCCTAAAGTGTGGTTTTTACTAGGGAATGTATAAGTTGTGAAACTTCTCAGTCTTTTTCAAAATACCTGAATATCATTCACATTTTCCAAGAATCATTATTTTTATCTCTTTTTATAACAAAAGTACTCTTTTGAATTTTCTCTCTAATAGATTTCTTTAATTAGAAAGGAAAGAAGACCATGAAGCTTTTTTCAGAAAAATCTGGAGATGGGGCACAGGGGGAATGATTGGACTCAGCAAATATGTTCAACTTTAAAATAATAAGTATTCATTTTTACGAATATGAAAGGTTTCAACTTTCTCATATATCTCTTAGGGCATGCCTGTAGAAATGTGCCTTTTTTTCTTCTAATAAAAGTTCAGTACATAAACATGTATATATATATACATATATATATTTGATTTTTTTCTGGATAGAAGTGAAAATTTCTCTTGAGAAACGATCTCTTTCAACTACCTTAAGAACTTGACATAGGAACATATATTAGAGATAAGTTGTTGACAGCAAGTGCACGTCTATACTTGGAAACTTTAGGTTTAACAGTGTGAAACATTTCCTGGTCCTCTGACATCCTCATAATCACTGGCATGTTCAATTTTATCACTGTGTCCCTTATGCAATAACATTTTACAGAGAGTCTTTCTCATGCTCAGTGGTCCCCTACTTCACCAAGCATAGTATCTTTTTCTAGAGATGTATTTCTCCTCATGATGTGTACACAGCAAGTGAGTCAGATATGTTCTCTTGAGATCATAAAATTATCATTGGCTTATTTGTAGAAGTAGATCACAGTTGTCTTCATTTGGAACTTCACTGAAACTTGTCCATCATGTGAGGCCCTGCTGTTATTTCAAAGACCAGTGACATCGCTTCCAGAATTATAGCAATATGCAAAGCAACACAGTATGCCAACCTCACAGAGAAGTTGTCTGCAATTAGGAAACATGAAACATGTATTATTTAAATGTAATGATACCTCCCTCAGTTTCTAGTAGATGGTTGTTTAGCCTTTTAGAGTGAAAAAAACTTGTTATCCTTCATGGTTGTCATGTAATCTGTCATGAAGGTTAAGATATGTTCTTTGAAACCAAATTCCAAAAATACAAATTCTGGATGTGCTGCTCAGAGCTCTGCTCTGACTTAGTTAAAAACATCAGCTTCCTTATTTGTAAACTGAATATCACTAGTACCTATGTTATTGGGTACTTGTAGAAAGAAAATGAGTTAACACATAGGAAAAATTAAATAAATGTTTGGCATGGTTATGGGTAATAAATTGTTTTTAAATGATTGAATAAATATATATAAATGAAAGAATCTGTTATCTTTTTCCAGAGCATATTTTACCTGTGACAAATTGCTTTCTGCTTGGAGAAACTCAGTTGCTCATCAGGTTCAATGAAAATATATCCTTCTATTTCAAAGAAGTGCCTATATCCTGTACTGTCCAATACAGTAGCCATTGATATGTGGCTGTTTAGGATAATTTAAATTAATTAAAATTAAATTACAATAAAGGCAATATCATGCTAGGTAAATTTCAATTACTTGATAGGCCATGAGTTCATATAACACAAAATATTGAACACTTCCATCATTACCGAAAAATTCTATTAGGCAATGCTTTACCTAGACATAATTAAACCATTCTTTCACTGAAATTCATGTAACAGTCTACAGTTTTACATATTAGTTTTACATTACAATTTTATGCACACAAATACACATACACATCCCTTTACACACACACACACCTACACACACACATTAATCTATATATTCTGTTCTACCTGGTGAGCAAAACCATTTTATTAATTTTGCATAAATATATTGGAGTCCTGGTGTGGTACTGTGGGTTAATGCATCAGATTGCAAAGCCATTTGGGTCAGAACCGACTCAACAGCACTTAACAACAACAACAACATATTAAGTAGAGTCTTGATACAGTAAATAGCTCAAAATAACTGAAATAAGTAAATGAGGTGTGAAATGAATAATAAGCAGTTAAACTAGTAATGTTTTCTTTACATTTCTAATAATCTCTAAGTAACACAAATGGTTTCAATTGAGAGTAGGCAGTTCAAACTCACAAAGAGGTATAAACGAATGTCCTGGCAATTTGCATCCATTGAGATTATAACCTAGAAAGTGCTGTGTAGCAGATCTATCCCACAACACATGAGATCATCATGAGTCAGGATTAACACAATGGCAAGTAACAAAATGCCCAAACCAATGAGTCTAAAGCAAAAGGCATTATATGCTGCATTAGTTACCATGCCATGATATTTAAATATTATTTTAGCAACATAACCTTAGATGCTGTAGAGTCAATTCTGAGTCATAGTGACCTTATGAACAGCAGAATGAATCACTGCTGACTTTTGCACCATGCTCACATTTGTTAAACTTGAGCCCATTGCTGCTACTACAGTGACAATCCATCTCATTGGGGATTTTACTCTGTTTTACTAACCCTCCACTTTACTTGCCATCCTGGCTTCAAAGGAGCATCCTGGCTGTACCTCCTCCAACACTGATTTGTTTGTTCTTCTAGCAGTCCCTTGTACTTTTAATATTCTTCTCCAACACCATAAGTCAAATATATCAATACTTCTATGGTCTTCCTTATTCACTGTCCAACTTTCATATGCAAATAAGACAACTGAAAATATCATGGCTTGGGTCAGGTACACCTTAGTTGTCAAACTAACATTTTTCCTCTTGAATACTTTAAAGAGATCTTTTGCATCAGATTAACCTAATGCAATATCATCAATTTGTTTCTTGACTGCTGCTTCCCTGAGTGTTGATAGTGGGTACAAGGAAAATTAAGTCACTGACAGCTTTAATCTTTCTTCATTTATCATGTTATTTATTGGTCCAATTATAAGGAATTTTGTGTTTTTCACAAAGAGGAATACTGAAAGTTGTAGTGTTTAATCCTAATCAGTAATCCTCTTCACTTTTAGCAAGCAATGTTATGGCATCTGTATATCACAGGTTGTTAATCAGTCTTTCCCCAATCCTAATGCCATGTTCTTCTTCATATAATCCAGCTTCTCAGATTATTTGCTCAGCATACAGATTGAATAAATATGGTGAAAGGATAAAACCTGGCATATATCTTCTGCAATTTTAAATCCATTCTTCTGTTCAAACAACTGCCTCATGGTATATATACAGGTTCCTGAAGAGCACAATCAAGTATTCTGGTGTATCCATTATTTGTGGTGTTGTCTGTAGCTTGTTATGATCCACACAGACAAAAGCCTTTGTGTAATCTACAAAGCACAGGAATATGTATCTCTGATATTCACTGCTTTCAAAAAAGATCCAGTTGACATCAGGAATGATACCCTAATCCCAGGTCCTCATCTTAATCTGGTTTGAACCTCCGAAAGTTCTCTGTTAAAGTACTGTCGCAGTCATTTTTAAATTATCTTCAGCAAAATTTTACTTGCTTGTGCTATTAATTATATTGTTCAGTGATTTCTGCGCTCCATTGGGTCACTTTTCTTTAGAATATCCATTCTCCACAATATTGTCTGTAGCTTTTCATGATCTAGAGTCTACAGTTTTCCAACATAAATACATATATATAAACTTTTAAACTGATGATTTCTCCAAATTCATAACAAATTCTACACTCTTCCTTTCTTCTTTCCATATTCCCCATTAGAGATCATTTTGTATAATGATCTCCTTTTATACCTTCACAGAGGTGAAATAGCCTGACTGGTATCTTGATGCTTGACCTACTATACAATGGCAGCATCTAATTAGTCAGTGAAATAATCACTCACAAGAGAGAACTGAAAGGGATCAATTTATACAGATAAACCAAATATAGGAGCTTACAATCATAATTGGGAAATATATATAAACATTTGAGTCTTCTTAAGCATCTGACTTCCCTCATCATCCTACCTAATGGAGTCATCTGGAAGTCACTCTCAGCTAAACTCCCTCAGAAACCAGTCCATTTTTAGGCATTTTTTTTACCTTTCAAAATGATTTAAGATACAAATTAGTAATCCTTTTAACGAGTTATAAGTACACATCCAACAACCAACTACTATTTAAGGAGAAATGACAATGGAAAAAATACAAAAGTCTGTAAAATACATTATCTTTGAACATCATCTAGAGTAGAAGCACACTGCTAACCACATTACTTCACTACACTATCACATACATCCAGAGGCATGTTAGACTCCAGGTTCCAAATCCTAAATGTGTATAGAATAAAAATATTTTATGCTTACTTATTTTATTTCAGTTATTTAAAAGTATCATTAGGAAGGGTGAATGTATATAAATTATATTCAAGTGAATACCTCCAAAATACAGTCATACTTTTTGCATAGAAGGTTGACAACCCATGCACTGATCAAAATAAACATTACTATATTAGCTAATCTTTTTCAAATGTCCTCTAATCTTGCTTTCATTCTTGGTTTTTAATTCCTCTAAAATCCTTTACCTGGAATTTAGGGGGGAGGCTCTAAAAAAAATTTCATCTTCCAATTGTTGTCCTTTCAACGAAAAGTGAAGTTATAGAACTCCCTTATTAACTAATTTCATGTCAAAGAACCCAAAGAATCTGTGCAATATTTATCAGATTCAAATTGGGAATAGAAAAAGATGAATATTTTGTATTTACAAAAATATAGGTGCATTTGATGGATTTTCCCTCTTCCTTTTGTTGTTGTTCGTTGTTAGGTGCCATCGAGTTGGTACCAACCCATAGCAACCTTATGCAAAGCAGAACAAAACACTGTGCAATCCTGGGCCAACCTCACAACTGTTACCATGCTTGAGTCCATCAATGTTGCCACTTGGTTCATTCATCTCGTTGGGAGTCTTCCTCTTTTCCATGACCTTCCACCTTACCAAAAATGATATCCTTCTCCAGTGACTGGTCCTGCCTGACAGTATGTCCGAAGTATGAGAGACAAAGTTTGGCCATCTTGGTCTCCAATGAGCACTTTGGCTGCACTTCTTCAAAAAGGGATCTATTGGTTCTTTTGGTAGGCCATGGCACCTTGAATACTCTCCTCCAACACCATAACTCAAAAGCATCAATTCTTCTATAGTCCTTCTTATTCACTGTCCAGCTTTGGCATGCATATGAGGTTATTGAAAATGCCATGGCTTAGGTCAGGCGTACCTTAGTCCTCAAGCTGACAACTTTGCTCTTCAACGCTTCAAAAGGTCTTGTGCAGCAGATTTGCCTAATGCAATATGTCATTTGATTTCTTGACTTCTGCTTCTATGAGTGTTGATAGTTGATCCAAGAAGAATGAAGTCCGTAACAATTTCAATCTTTGCTTCATTGATAAGAATGTTGTTTATTGGTCCAGTGGTGAGGATTTCTTGACATTGAGATGTAACCCATACCAAAAGCTGTGCTCTTTGATCTTCATCAGTAAATGTTTTAAGTTCTCTTCACTTTCAGCAAGCAAGGTTTATCATCTGCATATCTCAGGTTGTTAAAGAGTGTTCCCTCAATCCTGATGCTACATTTTTCTTGATATAACCCAGTTTGTCAGATTATTTGTTCAGCATAAATGTTGAATAAGTATGGTGAAAGAATATAACCTTGTTGCACACTTTTATTTATTTTAAACCATTCAGTGTTCCCATGTTCTGTTCGAACAACTGCTTCTTGGTCCAGGTATAGATTCCTCATGAGCACAATTAAGTGTTCTGGAATACTCATACTTCTCAATGTTGTCCATTGCTTGTTAAGTTTCACACAATTGAAAGCCTTTGGGTAGTCAATAAAGCACAGGTAAACATCTTTCTGATATTCTCTGCTTTCAGCCAAGATCCATCGGACATCAGCAATGATATCCCTTGTTCCACGGCCTCTTCTGAATCTGGCTTGAACCTCAGGAAGTTCTCTGTTTTCCTTTTAAGGGTGGTGCAAATTTCCATCAAAATGAGCCAGCTCAAATATCTAAGTGGCAGAAGATTCATGTTTAAATTTATCCTTTTATGAAACAATGGTCTGATAAGAATCTTTCCTTTAAATTTTTTATACATATTCCAATCCCTCCTCTCTCTCAGGCACCTAGACTTCAAGTTGTCATGTGGAGTTCTCTGGATGTCTATCATACAGGCCTTAACCTGGTAATGTTCCAGACTCTACACTGTCCTCTACCTTTCTGTTGTCCAGTAACTTCTATCTACCTGGTAATCTATCATTTTGATGATTGCTTTTGGATATAAATTCTGAGTGATTTAATTAAATTAAATTTGCTGCTAGTTATGTGAAAATATTAATATTAATATTTTAATAAGTAAAAGAAAGGTAATGACTTATGTGGATTTTTACAAACTACAAATGTAAAATTAAACAAAAAAATCTCTGATGATGAGATTTTTTTAGCACAGTTACAGGTTAGAGTACTAAGAGAAGCAGATATATTTTAAGGCAGCAAAGAAAACATGATGGCAGGGAATAATTGCTTAAATGTTATAAATCATAATGACTATATTATACCCACAGACTTTAGAAGCTGTTTTTCTTCTGAAGTCTTACATGATTAATGAAACTCTAACCTAGAAAGCTTATTTTTGTTTGGTTTCTGGTTACCTTAGAGATCCTACTTCTCTGTCATTGCCATGGAGATTGAGGTAGGCAGGGAAAGTTCTTTTAGTCAAAACCCATGTGAGGTAGCATACATTTGGATTCTAGGGAAGAGAAAGTCAGGTGACATTCTTTTCTTTAAATCATGCTATTAAACTTGCCAAGGCCATGCCAGATTCTGAGGCTAGAAGCAGACAAATAACGTTGGGTATCTTTCCAATTTATTTGGGAAGGTCTATTAGGAAGGGAGAAGCTCTGGTAGCATAGTAGTTACGAATCAGGCAGCAAACCTTAAGGTCAGCAGTTCAAAACTACCAGCTGTTCCATGGGACAAAGATGAGGCTTTGTGCTCCCGTAAAGATTTACAGCCTTGGAAACCTGCACTGGGTCTCTATAAGTCAGAACTGACTCCACAGCACATAACTAACCAACCATTAGGAAGGGAGGGAAATATATTGGACTTCTGGATTTGTTAGGTCCTGTTACTCAAACACCAGAAGCATCACCAGTCTGTTGTTCTTGTTGTTGTTAGGTTCTGTCAAGTTGGCTCAGACTTATATCATCCCTATACATAACAGAAGGAAACATCTGCACATCCTTACAATTGTTACACTTGAGCCAATTGCTGCTACCACTGTACCAATCCATCTTGTTGGGGATCTTCCTCTTTTTCTCCTCGCCCACCATTTCAGTAAACATTATGCCCTTTTTCATGGACAGGTCTCTCATGATACCATGTCCAATATATGAGAGAAAAAGTCTCACCATCCTGGCTTCCAGGGAGCATTCTGGCTGTACTTCTTCCAAGACAGATTTGTTTATTCTACTAGCAGTCCACGGTACTTTCAATATTCTTCTCCAATACGTTGAAGTGCACCAGTTCTTCTATGTTCTTCCTTATTAACACTGTCCAACTTTAACATGAATTGAAAATATTGAATTGAATTTTAAATTGAAATGAAAATTTAACATGCTACTGAAAATATCATGAGTTGGGTTAGATGCACCTTAGTCCTCAAACTGATATATTTGCTCTTGAATGCTTGTATTGAAGAGTTCTTATGCAAGAGATATGCCTAATTCAGTATAACACTTGATTTCTTGGCTGTTGCTTCCATAAGTGTTGATTGTGGATCCAAGAAAAAAATGAAGTCTTTGAGAAGTTCAATCTTATCTCCATTTACCATGATGGTATTTACTGGTCCATTAGTTAGGATTTTGTTTTCTTTACATTGAGGTGCTATCCATATTAAGGACTGTAGTCTTTGGTCTTCATCAGCAAATATTTTAATTCCTCTACAATTCCAGGAAGCAAGGTTTTTGTTTTTGTCTCTGTTTTTACAAGTTTTTAAAGGGGAAAAAAATCTTGCATAAAGCATTGACTACAAGAAAAACTGAATAGATAGCACCTTTTAACCTCTCTAATCTTGAGTTGTCTCATATAGAACCCACCTATTACTATTTTTTTGAAACTTCATTGGTGGAATCACATATTGAAAGTTTAACTAAATGGTACAGATTCTTTGTAACAGAAGGTAGTATTTTTATTTTTGATTCATACATTCAGCAAATTTAAATAATGACAGACCCTAGAGGACTCTATTTGTAAAACATTTTTTATATTTAATTGAATATTGGTCTAAGCTTCCAGGTTCTCCTCTTCTATCCTGAGCTAGTCTTCCAACAATTAGTACAACTGTTGATTTTAAGTTTCTGGATTCTAGGAAAGAGATACTTATATCCATTTGTGGAGAATCTATCATGTATGGTGGTTGTTAAATGTCATTGAGTCAATCCAACTCATAACAACCCTATATACAGTTTACAAGAAGCATTTGGTGGGTTTGAACTGCATATCTTCTGGTTCACAGTTCTGTTCTAATCCTACTGTGCCAAGACTGGCAATTGAAATCCCCAGTCACTCCATGGAAACCTTGTATAGGGTCACCATGAGTTGGAATCAACTCAAAGGCATTTAATAATACAATGTTTGGTTTGTCTATTTAACTGATATCTGCTTTCACAAACCACTTATTTAGAAAATGATAACTTTCTCATACAAGAAACCCATTAAAAACAATATGTTGTTATGTTAAAAGACTGTATTTTATTGAAAATACAAGAACAATAAGAGAAGGCTAAGAAGGTCAAGGTGCATTGAAGGCACTGGCAAAGAACAATGCATGGGAAATTGATGGAATACAAATTAAAGTATTTCAACAAACTGATGAAACACTGGAGGCACTCACTCATCTATGCTAAGAAATTTGGATGACTACCTAGCCAACTGACGAATAGATCCATCTGTGTGCCAATTCCAGAGAGGTAACCTAAGGGAATGCAGAAATCATCAGACAATATCATTAATATCACATGCAAGTAAAATCTTGTGTAAATACAAAAATGGCTACAACCATATATTGACAGAGAATTTCCATAGGTTAAAGATAGGTTCAGAAGAGGATGTAGAATGAGGGACATCACTGGTGTCCAATGGATGGTGGATGAAAGCAGAAAATACAGAAAGATGTTTACCTATGCTTTATTTACTATGAAACGGCTTTTGATTGTGTGGATCACAACAAGCTATGGACAACATTGTGGAGAATGAGTATTCTGCAACACTTAATTGTGGTCATGCAGAACTTATACATAGACTAAGAGGAAGTTGTTCGATCAGAACAAGGGAAAACTGAATGATTTAAAATTAGGAAAGGTGTTTGACATAATTGTATTATTTCATTGAGCAAATAATCTGAGAAACTGGATTATAGGAGGGAAAACATGGCATGAGGATAGGAGGAAGACTTATTAACAACCTGTGATATGCAGATGACACAACCTTAATTACTAAAAGCAAAGAAGACTTAAAATAATTACTAATGAAGATCAAAGACCACAGCCTACTGTATGGGTTGCATCATAATGTAAAGAAAACAAAAATCCTCACACCGGACCAATTAATAACATCCACATAAATAGAGAAAAGATTGACGTTCCCAGACTTCATTTAGCTCAGACCAACCATCAACACTCAAAGAAGGATCAGTCAATAAATCAAACGACATACTGTATTAGGCAAATCTTCTGTACAAGACCTCTTTAAAGTGTTAAAGAGCAAAGATGTCAGTGTGAGCACTAAGGTGCTCCGGATGCAAGCCATGGTATTTTCAATAACCTCACATGTAGGTAAAGATTAGGTAGTGAATAAGTAAGACAGTAGAATAATTGATGCATTTGAGCTATGGTGCTGGAGGATAATAAAAATACCATGGACTACCAAAAGAACAAACCAGTCTGGGATGGAAGACACAAAGTCAGAATTCTCTTTGATGACGGAATAGCCAGACTTCTCTCTCACACTAGGGACATGTCATCAGGAGGGAACAGTTCCTGGAGAAAACATATATAGGATCACTATGAGTCAAAACCAACCCAATGGCACTTAACAGCAGAAACAATAAAAAGTTGAGTCAAAATTGATTTGCACTGTTGCTTAGAACTTATTTTAATCAACCTTTAGAAAAGATAAATACATAATTTCCCAACATAATCTCCTTGTTTCTCAATACACTTTGTCCATCTGTACACAAGCTTTCATATTTCCTTACTAAAAATGTTTTAGGGTGAACTGCAAGCCATGAATGAATGCACCATTGTCTTCACTTCTTCATCAAAGGTGAATCTTCATTCTCAAAGGGCTCCATTCACAGGACCAAACAGTTGAAAGTCCAATGGAACTATATCAGGACTATAGGGAGGATGCTTTAACACCTTAAAATGAAATTTTTACATGAGCGTCAATAGTGTGAGTTGAGATGTAAGAACATGCATTGCCATGCAAGTTCAAAATGCCCTTGGATAGCAATCCTCTGCATTCAATCTGAAGTGTAGGCTCAGCTCTTCAGTGAGCATCTCATTGTGATAAGCACTGTTGAACATTTTTCCTAATAGTGTTCCAACATTGGGCCTTGAGAATCCCAGAAAATGGTAAGCATCGATTTTCTAACTGATGGTTGACTTTTGAACTTTTTCTTAGTCAGCAATTGAGAATGTTTCTATCCCATACTTCTGTGTTTACTCTCAGGTTCATAGTGATGAATTCATGTCTCATCACCTGTAATGATTTTTTAAAGACACTCTACTACCTTCCTTCGAGTTTCAGCAAAAATTTTATGTGCAGATTTCCAAATTCTTCTGTTTATGCTCTTCTGAAAGTTGTTTCATTACCAGACTCATACAAACCTTTCATAAGTCAAGCTTATTTGGAATTATTTCATAGGTAGAGCCATGGGTGACTGGCAAATGATTTGCCACATAATCCACTCTCACCAATTTATGGGACAGAAGCATTTCATGTGTATGTTCAATGTTATCATCAGCCATGGACACAGATGCGTGTCTCAATATAACTGGAGTAGGGATCTGCAGATGCAGATGATACAACCGTGCTCCTAAAAGTGAAGAGGACTTAAAATATTTACTGATGAAGATCAAAGAGCACAGCCTTCAGTATGGATTGCATTTCAATAAAACAAAAATCCTCACCACTGGGCCAATAAACACCATTATTTCAATGGAGAAAAGAAGGAAGTTGTCAAGGACTTCATTCTTCGTGAATCAACTATCAACACTCATGGAAGCAGCAGTCAGGAAATCAAACTATGTATTGTACTAGGCAAATCTGCTTCACAAGACCTTTTTAAAGTGTTGAAGAGCAAAGATGTCAGCTTGAGGACTAAGGTGTGCCTGACCCAAGCCATGGTATTTTCAATAACCTCA
>NW_006408611.1:6762391-6764569 GCF_000296735.1 Chrysochloris asiatica
GTGCTCCTTGGAGACCAGAATGGCCAAACTTTATCTCTCATAATTCAGACATATTGTTAGGAAGGACAGTCTCTGGAGAAAGATATCATGTTTGGTATGGTGGAGGGTCAGAGAAAATAAGGAAGACCCCCAGCAACATGGATTGGCAAAATGGCAGCATCAAAGGGCTCAAGTGTGGTAACAATTGTGAAGTTGACCTAGGACTGGTCAGTGTTTTGTTCTGTTGTACATACGGTCACAATTAGTCAGTACTGACTCGATGGCACCTAACAACAACAACAAATATATCAAAGATCAAAGACAAATATCCAATAGAGTCAAAGCAATAGTTTTAAAAAAAAAGTTCTAGTAAGACTTCTTCTACTTAAATCATAATCATGATGCTCTATTCCTCCATCCGGTCTGATGTAGGATGATACAACCAATCTCCAGTGTATCTATTACTTGAGAGAGGAAACTGTCAATCTTTCCTTTCATTAAAGTAAATTAAATTGGTCAAGTTTAAGGCCATTTTAATAGCTATGTCAGGAGTTGGACTTTTTCAATAGATAACAAAGGAACTAATTGTAGAAGCCCACAAGGGACCTGCTTGCTTCCACGAAGCCCACCCAATTGCAAAGAGTAAGCAAATGCTTCAACTTGGGGGAGAGAATTACATTCTAATTCCTGCTCTTGTTCTCTCTCATTTTTACTCTTTAGCTTTTGTTACAGTTTTTTTTTCTTCTCTTAGTTTTATTTAAAATGTCTTGGATGACTTTCTTCTTGTCTAGAAGAAAATGTTTTCTGCATTATCTGTTAATCTTTTTGAAAATCTACATGGAAGCAAACGTGAAGGGAAAAGAAAATTTAGGATCCTTCCTACTTGTTTTTCTCCTACCCATTCTTTGTTTAGCTGATTTGATTAAGAGTTCAAAAATTCCACTGAGTTTAGAATTTGAGTAAAAATCTCAAATAATTATCAGACTTATGATCATGACATATATTTTATTGAAATCCCACAGGTATATTTATTAGTGGAAGGTACAGAATGAAGTTGAAGTGTTCCTACTTTTAGCTTTTCCCTTCACTTAATGCTTTTGGTCTTCTACACACATCAACATATGCCACAGAGATATCAACTCTATACTATTAAGTTTAAAGAATTATACTGACTTAATGGTCATGTGCCATGGACTGCCAGAAGAAAAAAATAATCTGTGTTAGAAGAAGTCCAACCAGAATTCTTCTTAGAAGCCAGCATAGAGAAACTTCATCTGTCATACTTCACACATATTATGAGGAAGGACCAGTCACTAGAGAAGGACATCATGCTTGATAAAGTGGAGAGTCATCAAAAATGAAGAAACCCTCACAAATAACAATAATTGTGAGGATGATGAAGGACCAGGCAGTGTTTCCTTCTGTTTTGCATAGGGTTGCTATGAGACAGAATCAAATGAATGGCACCTAACAACAACAACAATAGTCACATGAGTTTTATTAAATTGTAATGTTCTTTATGATGAAAATAAAAGGACACAGCCTTCAGGATGGATTATTCTTCAATGTAAAGAAAACAAAAATCCTCACCACTGGACCAATAAATTTTTAAAGTTTAAAGGCTTATAGCTAATGGAACTTGTAGCATAAGTAAGAAATTGCATACTTTTGAATCTGCCAGGCTCCATGGCCAAGAACTGACAACTTGGGTGAGACCAAATGGCAAGACCAAGTGGGTGAGCAGACACACCATGGACAAATGATGTGGGAACCTCAGAGCAAATGTGGACAATACACTTTGTCAGTTTTGTTTTTTCTGGTTTTATTTTTTTTGGTATCTGTTCATTGGGCCCCCAATGTTTGGACACCTTCATTCAGGTGACTAGAGGGGGTGCCTGAGTAAGCGGACACTGGCCACTGTCACCACTGGTGAGTTCTTCTGCCATAAATGTGCACAGATATTCTCAGTCCAAGAGCCAGCCCTCAACTGTTGGTTATTTTTTAATACAGAAAAAGCCAGAACAAGGGGTTTGGAGATGGAAGGAAAGTTTAAAAACAAAACAGGCCAAAAACTAAATTAAATCCTGAGATATAGCATAACAACTAACAGTGGCATCTTGAAATCTATCTAGCTTTGGAGGCAAGAAGATGAAAGATGATATTAAAGTCATATGCATATCAGGCTATAGGTTTTTTTTT
>NW_006408611.1:6765377-6766961 GCF_000296735.1 Chrysochloris asiatica
CAATGAGCAGGAAGATAAATCTCCCAATACCACTAAGAGAGAAGAGCATACAGAGAAAAGAATAAAAAAATTTGAAGAAGGCCTGAAATTCATGTTGGACAACATGAACAGGAATAACTTAAGATTTATCAACATTCCAGAACAAGAAGAATCACTCAAGTCCACAGAGAAAATAGATGAAGAACTGCTGAAAGAAAATTTCTCTAACACCCTGAAAAGTGAAAAGATAAACGTTCAAGAAGCTCAACAAACCCCAGGAAGAAGAGACCTCAAAAGAAAATCACCGAGACGAGGGAGTCTCTCAAAACTAGATGGGGAGAGGACTTCCGGCACTTCCCTGACCAGGCAGCTCAGGTAGGGCAGTCTCGGGGAAAAGGGGTCGAATCGCACATAAGAAACCTCTGTCTAGCAGACAGACAGCCTTTGAACAAATATAAGATCCTATATTTCAACATTCTGAACTCGTTTTTTTAAAAGATCAAATTGCTGAGAAATTACAGTCATTTTGAGCTTTTGCCTGTCTGCACTAGGCTCCCGCTTCTGTGCCTGCACCAGGGAGTGCCTCTGGCCCCTGCACACCTTGGAATGTAGGGCTAGAGCAACCCCACTTAGAAGGCTGCATTTCCAGAGAAAAGGAAGCATAAACTAAAAAAGCCGAACAAACAGAGAGGGATATCGGCGTGGATATCAGGAAATTCAGGGTACCCACAATACAGAGAGACTGAGAGAGGTATTTTTTACGTCATCAAATACAGACACTACCTCCCTGCAGCCACGACCCCCAGACCTCTACTGCCCCGGCCTAGACCAGCCCTCTGCCAAGCTGCCTACGCTCAGGAATGCCCAAGGCACGGGACCGCCCACTGAGGCCAAGGCCCTCCTCCCAAGGCCCAGACACTCCCACTGAGGCCAAGACCTGCCCTGAGGCCCAACCTGCACACAGATTGGTCACAAAGGCCCAGGCCCAACCAAGTTCCAAATTGCCTACCCGCCTCGCAACCCAGGCGGTCCACAGCCCGGTTGCAACCAAGGTCCAGGGCTCCCAAGGCCCAACCTGCAGCGCTGCCAGCTCGCTGAGGCTCTGGGCCCTGGAGGCCCAACCCGCCGCATAGCCCGGTCACCCAGGACCAGTGTCCCTGAGACCCAACCCATCCTCAGCCCGGTACCCGAGGCACAGGTCCCCTGAGGCCCAATCTGCCCAACCCGCCCGCTGAGGCCCAAGCCACCCAATGCCCAGCTGCTGATACCCTGGCCCCTAAGGCCCAAACCACGCACCCAAGGCCCAAGCCTCCTACAGCCCGGTCGCTGACGCCCAGGCCCCCAGAGGCCCAAACCACCTGCCCTAGGCTCAACCCACCCGCCTGAGGCCCAAATGGCCCGACACCGAGGCCCAAGCCCAACTGAGGCCCAAAAAAGTTACTCTGAGCTAAGCAATAAGGAGAGTGAAAAGGGAAAACCACATCCTGATCACATCTTCCTGGCGGTAATCAGAAAACATAAAAAATTACAAAAACACATAATTAATTATTAGGGCCACAGATAAACATTAAACATCTCCAAGAAGCAAAAGCAGATGACCATATC
>NW_006408611.1:6770590-6772459 GCF_000296735.1 Chrysochloris asiatica
CTAAACAACACAATCAGCCAACTGGACCTCATAGATGTGTACAGAGCATTCAACCCAACAACTGCACAATACACTTTCTTTTCCAGTGCACATAGAGCATTCTCCAGAATAGACCATGTCTTAGGCCACAAAACAAACCTCCATAAATGTACAAATATCAAAATACGACAAAGCATCTTCTCAGACCACAATGCAATCAAATTAGGAACCAAAAACAGGAAATAAAGTCAAATACATGGAAACTGAGTAACACCCTGCTGAAAAGTGAATGGTAGAAGAAATTAAACGTGAATCCACAAAGTTCCTAGAAACAAATGAGAATGAAAACACAACATACCAAAATCTTTGAGACATGGCAAAACGGTGCTGAGAGGACAATTTATTGCAGTAAACACACACATCCAAAAAGAAGAAAGAACCAATATTAGCACATTAACACAACCTCTACAACAATTAGAAACAGACCAACAGAGGAAACACACCAAAAGAAAAGAAATAATAAAGATTAGATCAGAAATAAATGAGATGGAAAACAAAAAACTATAGAAAGAATCAACAGGACAAGAAGCTGGTTCTTTGAAAGGATTAACAAAATTAACAGACCATCATTAAACCTAACAAAAGAAAAGAGGGAGAAGACACAAATAACTTGCATTAGAAACTACATGGGCGATGTCACAACAGAACAAAAGGAAATCAAAAGGATAATACCAGAATACTATGAAAAGTTATACTCCAAAAAATTTGAATACTTAGAAGAGATGGATACATTTTTAGAAAAACATGACCTGCCTAAACTTACACACAGTGAAGTAGAAAACCTGAATGGATCCATACAAAAGAAGAAATTAATCAGGTCATCAAAAAATTATCAACCAAAAGAAGTCCCGGCCCAGATGGATTCACTGGTGAGTTCTACCAAACATTTAGGGAAGAGCTGTCAGAAAGTCTACTCAAATTACTCCAGAATATAGAGGAGGATGGAAAACTTCGCAATACATCGTATGAAGCAAGCATAACCCTCATACCAAAACAGGGAAAGACATCACTAAGAAAGAAATTCATAGACCAGTATCCCTCCTGAACATGGATGCAAAAAGTCTCAACAAAATCCTAGCCAACAGAATCCATAAGCACATCAAAAAGATAATACATCATGATCAAGTGGGATTCAAATCAGGGATGCAAGGATGGTTTAACATTAGAAAAGTAATCAACATAACCCACCATATAAATAAGAAAAAAGAAAAGCAACACATGATCATATCGATTGATGCAGCAAATGCATTTGACAAAATCCAACATCCATTCCTGATATACGCACTCAACAAAGTAGGAACTGAAGGGAAATTCCTCAACATAATGAAGAGCACTTATACAAAACCAACAGCCTACATTACTCTTAATGGAAAGAAATTGAAAGCCTTTCCTCTGCGAAAAGGAACCAGACAAGGATGCCCTTTGTCATCACTCCTATTCAATATTGTGCTGAAAGTCTTAGCCAGAGATACATGGCAAGACAAGGAAATTAAAGGCTTCCAAATTGGCAAAGAGAAGGTAAAATTCTCTCTATCTGCAGATGATTTGATCCTATACAAAGAAATCCCAAAAAACTCAGTAACAAAGCTACTACAACTCACTGGAAGATTCAGCAAAGTGACAGGATTAAGATCAACATAAAAAAATCAGTTGGATTCCTCTATACCAACAACGACAGCACTGAAAAGGACATTAGGAAAGCAATACCATTTATAATAGCCGCCCAACGAATGAAATATCTAGGAATAAATGTAATCCGAGAAACAAAGGACTTATACAAAGAAAACTACAAAACACTACTACAAGAAACCAAAAGAGACCTACAAAAAT
>NW_006408611.1:6773761-6779356 GCF_000296735.1 Chrysochloris asiatica
AACAAGGAAGCTGCAAGACCCCACATAACATGGATGAAACTTGAGGACATTATGTTGAGTGAAATTAGTCATTCACAAAAGGAGAAATATTGCATAGGACCACTACTGTGAAAGATTAAGAAAAAGAACCCATACTAAAGGTGGGGGATTCTTTGCTGTCTACTGGAATGTGGGGGAGTGGGAGGAGGGGAAGGTGGAGTACAGGATAGTGAATAGACACAGAAAGGATCATTCTGATCCCCTCCATACACAGAGTAGACAGAGGTGGGCAACTTGGACATTGGCTACCCAAACTTGAGGGGTTACAAAAGCAAGAAGTGACTGGCTTATAAGCTTTCAAGAGGGAGCCTAGATCCAGAGGGAGTTGAGGAAGGTAGACTCTCCACTGAGTAGTATCCAATCAGTCTCCGTGAGGTTGATGAAAGGAGATGTGGTTAGGTCTCTTGTGATACAATAGTGAATAATTGTTACCAGAACTGACTGTGAGGGTTGCAAATGTAAAGGTAGATGTTTTGTAGCAAGGAGGGGACAGATTAACTTTGCAGTCTATGAGTGGAGGTCCCTGGGACCTTCAAGGGAGAAGAGTGGAGGGGGGGACCCTACCCAGAGAAGCAGTGATGCCAGAGATGGAGGCAGAGACGATGACGTGGAGAGATGGAGCGGCTGGGGACTCTAGACCCAGAGAGGGAGAGGGGCTGTGTGCTGATGACCGGGGGGCAGGCTTGTGGGGTGTACCCTTTAGTTGGTTGATGATGCATGGAGGGAATTGTAACCATGGCAATGAAACGATATACAACAGGATGAATGTAAAGCTAATGTTGTCCAATATAAACTATCACATAATTTACAATAAAATATTAAGAACAATAACAAAAAAAGGTAGCACAAATTGTTAGGAGAAGTAAGAAATCTGTATTTAAAGAGGTGTAGCCAGAATGCTCCTTAGAAGCCAGGATTGCAAAACTTCATATGTCATACTTTGAACATATTTTCAGAAGGGACCAGGCCCTGCAAAAGACCATGATGCTTGATAAAGTAGAGTGGTCAGTGAAAAAGAGCAAGATCCCCAACAAGATGGATCGGCATAGTGACAGCACCAATGGGCTCACATGTAACAATGATTGTGAGGATGATGGCGGACTAGGCAGTGTTTCATTCTGTTGTGTTAGTGTCACTAGGAGTTTGAACCATGACACCTAACAACAATAACCCTCTTTGTAATAAAGAAAACCTTTTTTTTAAGAATTTCACTCAATTTCTTGATGATTTTACTGGTCTCATTCTTTCTTATCTCCCAGACTTAAATATTATTTTACTGTTTTAGAGATTAGAACTACAAATAGTATTTCCTGTGTAAACACATTGCAGTTTTTTTCCAAAGATAAAATAATACTTTCACATATACATAATTGTATTAGCTTCACTGCATTAATTATGTAAATACTTATTTATGAAACTGCACCATTAAGATGACAAAAATCAACCATTTACATCATTTTGACTAGGCATAAATAAGCATGGTTTAATATCATACTTGTAAAACTTCAAATTTTTGACTAGCTTCTATTTTGCAAGCTTTTTCAATAATATTTGAAACTATTTTTCCCAGTACAGCCATGCTGTGATTGATGACTTTATTGCTGAATACAGCTCATTTTGAAGGTGCTATTTTTTCTCATTTCAAACCTTCTGCTATCTTGTAGATGGAACAACTCACAAAGATTTATGTGCAAATGTATCATGAAGAAAGAAAGCAAATTCTCTTCTCAATATGCAGAGGTTTAAATATTCAAAAGAAGAAAATGCCTGAAAAAGAAATGTTTTCTTTTTCTTTTGATTATGTATACAGTTCTAAGAAACTCAATCCTCTATGCATTAACTTTCCATGCTTCTAATTTGTGAACTTAAAATTGAAACAAAATTTAAATCTTAATGCCTTTAAATATGTGCACAGGTTAGAGATAACTTTTAAATGTCATCCTGTTTTAGTAATTCTAAATTTCACCAGGAGCTCTGGTAGCATGGTGGTTATGAATTGGGCTGTGAATTGCAAGGTCAGCAGTTCGAAACTGCCAGCTGTTCTGAAGGAGAAAGATGACGTTTTCTGCTCCCATAAAAATTTACAGCCTCAGAAATCCTGTACAGGGTCACTATGAGTCAGATCTGACTCCACAGCACATAACCACCACCACCACCACCAAATATCACAAAGGAGAAATTTGTATAATGTATTTTACATATAATAGGACTTCAAAAATAGTTGTTGTTAAGTGGCATCAAGTAAGTCCTGACTCAAAGTGTTTCTAAGGAGTGGCTGCTGGGTTTGGACCTTGAGATTAACAGTCCAGTGCTTATTGTTACAGTGCTAGACCAGGATAGCTACCTAATCACATTTGTAAGTTTTTCCTACTAATGTATTACAAGCCAAGGATGTTTCACTACTATTCTGACTCTCCTTTGCAAAGTATTGATCACTTATCTAAACAGTTAAGGTAGTCAGGTAACTGAGCAAATGAAAAATAATCTTAGTTCAATTCTAGAAATTCCTAGTCGTATTCTTTCCTATGCTTGATGAATCATTTTAAGAAGAATTTATTGAATCTTAGTGCATGCAAACCGTTTGTTCTCCCTTAGAAAAGCAACATGTAATACCACTGATGCATGGGGAAAAAACAGTATTTTCTGAAGGAATACAATGATTACGTACATCTTTATAGAAACACGAAGATGACAGAATCTGGGTTTACAATGTTAATGCTGACTTTGCAGAAGAAATTATTATGTACCTAGACAGAAAGTGACTGAACAGGAAGTGCACTCCACAGTTATGTATAAGCACTGCTTACCTTCTAAGCATGGCAGCTTCTTGACTACAGGCAATATGTTCTTCATATTTCTCATATTTCTTCCTATTTCTCTAACCAAAATTCCTTTTACCATGTACTATCACAAAACTGATATAGATGCCACCTATATTGGTATGGCACTGTAGGATCAGAATTGGACTGAGAACCACAAGGTTGGTAATTCAAACCTACCAGTTGCTCCTCAGAAACCCTAAATGGGGGGAGGGGGGGTATCTCAATGAGTCAGAATTGACTTGACAGCAATGAACTACAACAACAACATTCATAGTTCAAAAAGTATACTGTTATTGCATTGAATATGTGGAAACTTGATTTGTATAGTTCTGAATATTTTTCGGTCCACCCTAACATTAAAACACTGAATTATTTTGGAGGTGGTAGAAGCAGAGTCAGGTAGGACAGGCTCCTAGAGAGAGGTGTGGAAAAACCCAAGAAGGTGCTTCCCCAGAGCAGCCCCAGAGCTTTGGATCTAGTAAGGTGCACAGTGTCAGTTTCCCACACCCACTGATGGAAAAATCTGACTATAGAAGGGAAAATATGGTTATTTCTGAATAGATAGGGAAACAGGACACTTCCTGTGGCCATTTGGTCTGGGCTGAGATCAGAGGTTGGGGACACAAAATGTCTGACACAGTGATACGTTACTAAAAACCATGGAGTGACATTAGAAAAAAGATGTGTGGCGGATTTTACACATTTCTTTCCTCCTTTCCCATGTCACCCCCTGTCTGCCAAGTCTGGACACCTTCAGTGAGTGGGAGCACGTGCCCAAAAGGGTCCAGTGTTGCATCCACAGTTTTCCAACAGCACAGGCAAGAGGCCCCTGGGAGGCCCCCACCAGTCCCACAAGCTGATCCTTTGGTGGCTTCTTATGACTTCTGACTGTGGGACCAAGCCCTAAAGTTGACCTGGGTAGGACACTTTATTCCTGCCTACCCAGCAAGAAAAAGCCAGCCTGGTCATGTAGCCAAAATGTATGTATGTTGTTATTGTTGTTAAGTACCATGGAGTTGGTTCCAACTCATAGTGACCTTGCACAGGGCTGCAAATTTTTACAATAGCAGAAAGTCTCATCTTTCTCTCATGGAATATATGGTCGTTTCGAGCTGCTGAACTTCAAGTTATCAGCCCAATTCCTAACCACTATGCTACCAGATCTCCTTAAACTATATGAACACCCTGCAAAAGCCCAACATAAAAGGTAAGGGCAAAAACCAACTATTACACACAAAGATGCAGCTATTTTGAGAATTACACTGTGCACAATGCAGATACTTAACTGGCCTTCAGTGATAAAAAAAATAGTGGACAATCTCTCCCATTAATTTTTCAATATCTATCTGTGCACCTCCATGGTGGCGGCTACAGGATGGGCCTGAGTGAGTGAACACCCTAACCTACTGCTGGAGGTTTCTACTGTATATGCACACTGGCATGCACAGCAAAACTTACTGGTCAGTCAGCTATGGTTTTATTTAGTTTTTGTGTGGTGGTTTTTGTCTCTGATTTTATATTGCTTCTGTTTTTGGTCCCTTTGATCTCATTTGTTTCCTGGGGGTGGGGGTGGGGAGCTTTCTCTCCATACGTTACCCAAGAAGAGACAGCAATTGTGACCATATAACCAGGCTACAAGCATACCCTATAATATCCCACCAATGGGACAGGAGTCAATACCAGCTGTTAGGCATTACACGTGAAAAGGGAAGCGTACCTCCAGATCACATTCACCAGGAGACACTCAGTAAGCTTAACAAAACAGCAACATACATTCATTTAATCATTGAAAATGCACCTAACTACTGAAAATGTCCAAGAAAAAGCAACAAAAGATCTCAGCACATTTCCAAAACCAGACAAGAGTAACTGAGACAAATGAATTTGAAGCAGACATAGACTTTCCACAAGAAGAGGAGGCTTTGGATTTGCATGAGAACGAATTCAGAAGAATGATATGGAGACAACTTCAAATGCTTCACAGAGTTGTGGAAACCATTCAAAACCTGCAAAAGATGTTCAGCTTATTAATAATAAAACATCAGAAATGGACAATACACTGAAAGAGCAAAAGAGTAGAACTGAACAGATGGAAGCCAGAATTGCTGAGGTGGAAGACAAATCTCTCAATGCTGCTAAGATAGAAGAGCAAGCAGAAAAAGTCTAGGATTTATGCTGGATAACATGAAGAGGAATAACTTAAGAATTATTGGCATTCCAGAACAGGAAGAATCACAGAAGTCCACAGAAGAGATTGTTGAAGAGTTACTAGAAGATAACTACCCTAGCATCTTGAAATATGAGAAGATAAACACTCAAGAAGCTGAAAGAACCCCATTAAGGATATACCCCAAAAGAAAATCACCAAGACATACCATAATCGAGCTCTCTAAAATCAAACACAAGGAGAGAATCCGAAAAGCAGCCAAGGAAAAGAACTATTACTTTCAAAAGCAAGTAAATCAAGTTAAGCTCTGACTTCTCAGCAGAAACCATGCAGGCAAGACAGCAATGGGGAGACATATATAAACCTCTAAAAGAAAAAAACTGCCAACCAAGAATCTTCTATCAAGACAATTCATTGTGATAAATGCACACATCCAAAAAGAAGAAAGAACCAAAACTAACACATTAACAAAACATCTCCATCAATTAGAAACAGACCAACAGAGGAAAGCTAGAGTTACCAAAAAAATAAATAATAAAGATTAGAGCAGAAATAAATGAGACAGGA
>NW_006408611.1:6789136-6790463 GCF_000296735.1 Chrysochloris asiatica
CTTCCTAGTCTGTCTTCATCTAGAAGCTCATCTAAAACCTGTCCACCATGGGTGATCCTGTTGGTATTTAAAATACCAGTGGCATAACTTTCAGAAACACAGAAACTCACAAGCCACTACAGTTTGACAAACTGGTAGATGAGTTGTGGAGAAGCTGATATTCTTAGGAAATTATCTCTTCTCTACAGCCAGTGCCTTGACTCTGAATATAGAGCCTACTGAATTGTGAAAAAATTAATTTGTATTCTATAAAATCATCCAGCTGTGGTATTTCAGTTACAGCAAAGCTAGGTAACTAAGAAAACATTAAGCCTTGGTCAGAATAGACTAATTAGTAGTGTTTGATTTTTAGCCACAATTTTACTGTAATCTGATCCGAGAAAAATGAAGTATATGACAACTTCAGTCTTTTCTAAAAACTACTGTTTGAAAATTTTCAATATCTGGATAATTAGACAGAAATTGTCAAAGAAATATCTTATGAACCACATAATATGGGGCTCCCAGATCAATACCACATATTTGCACCCTTAGCCTAAATTGTTAGGAGCAACTAAACTGAAGTTCTCAGACTTGGGGGAAGTTTAACCAAAGATTGCAACTGAACAGTTGTGGTCCAGAAAATCAGGCTGCTCCCAGGTCAGGCTGCCCCCTGAGGAACTTGCAAAGCCTGCCTCAGGGAACAAGGAATTTGCAAAGTCTTTCCTTGTACACAATTTCGGCCTTCAGTTTAGTCTGTAAAAACGTTTAGCTGTCCTACCTCTGTCTCCTTAGCAACCACAACTTACATTCCTCCAATAAAGTCCTGCTTACTACTTGCATCGATAATGCCAGATTTTTTTGCATTCTTTTCCCTGCCCCAGCACTTTCCTTTGATATGTGTAGATAACAAACGTGCTGAATCTAGATCTATGTCACAGTATCTCCATCAGAGTGCTGTGTTCCACCTGATCCCAACTTTCCTTAATTCTTTTGTGTCTTGTGTCTTCCTTTATTTCTAATATCCCGTCACCCCTACTTGGATTTTAATTTCTCAGCGTGGGTGGCAGTGTATAGCCCGTGGTCAGACACGACACTAAATAATTTGAGGGAATTAAAGAGAGCTGGAAAACTGAAATGCATAGGAATTAGAAAGATTTTTAACTATTGTACAAGATGTTTAAAAAGGTGTTTTGGATTATAATCCTAAATGTGTCCCATAATAATTTATTAGACTCTAATCCAGTCATGTACAGGTTCCTCATGAGCACACTCAAGTGTTCTGGAATACCCACTGTTATCCACAGCTTGTCATGATTCACATACTCAAAAGCCTTTGTATAGTCAA
>NW_006408611.1:6791798-6793552 GCF_000296735.1 Chrysochloris asiatica
AGTAAACCATGTGATTGTCAGATTAAAAACAGCCAATGCCAGTCCATTTCAGCTCACTAATACTGTGCTCCATTTTCATTTTTGATAATTTTGGATTTTCCTAGATTCATACTTCATGCATTCCATGTTCCAATTATTAATGGAGGTTTACAGCTGTTTCCCTTCATTTTGAGTTGTGCTCCTTCATCAAAAGAAGGTCCCAAGGGGTTTACTCCATTCGTGTCATCACAGTAAACTCTACTTTGAGGAGGCAGCTCTTCCCCAGTTCCATTTTGAGTGCCTTCCAACCTAAGGGGCTCATTTTCTGGCACTATATCCAATAGTATTTAACTGCTATTCATAAGGTTTTCAGTGACTAAATATTCAGAAGTAGTTTGTCTCTACTTCTTCCTAGTCTATCTTTGTCTGGAAGTTCATCTGAAAATGGCCCACTGTGGGTGAACCTGCTGGTATTTGAAATACCATTGGCATAACTTCCAGTTTCACAGCAAACACACAAGTCACCACAGTACAACAAACTAACGAGTAGTAGGCATCACTTGTTCATAGCATATAATGACTTCTGGTGTGCTGCTATAGGATCAGCCCTGGACTGTGAACCACAAGATCCACAGCTCAAAACCATCACCTGCTCTTTGAAAACACTATGTAGTGTTGCTATGAGTCAGAACCAATTCCACCACAGTTAACAACAACAACAATATACTGTCAAGCATAAAACAATCCGTCCTTCAGGACAAACCCCTCTCTAAGACTGAAACTCAAAAGGCACATATGAGCAGACATGTAAGCTTGCTGATGACCATGTTGGTCTACTGGTGAGTAGAAAAGGTGGAAAGACAGCAATGAAGAAATGGGTTGAGTTCAACATATTCCATTGACTCTCGTTGACCTGGAGATGAGAAAAAGAAGAGGAAGAGCTGGTTGTCCCTAAGTGTGGTGAGACCTGGGGACACCTGAGCACATGGACAAGGATATAGCCATGGAGGGCTAGAGCTGACAGTGAAGTATCCAGCTGATATGACATGAGGGGAGACGCAGAAGAACACCCAAATATGCAGACAGAATCCATTTTACCTAGTCTCAATGGCTTGATGATCAGAACTCAACTAGCGGAAGATAAAAACAACAGCAACAAAAAAAAAAACAAACAATTTTTCATAAAGGAAATGAGAATAATTGCTACAATCTGATGAACTTGACCAATATTCATGGAGGTTGTTGTGGTTGTTGTAAAGTGCTGTCAAGTTGGGTTCCAACCTATAGCAACCCTGGATAGGGTTTCTGAAGAGCAGTTAGTGAGCTAGAACTGCTGAATTTGCTGTTGAAACATCTTTGTAGTCTGTCACATTAACCCACAGCATCACACCAGAACTCCATTCATGGAGGTAGTAGCTCTAAATACCAACAGAGAGAGAAGGAGTCTTCACATCAAGTATCAATGTTATCCCCTCTGTAGATTGTTGTTGTTGTTAAATGCCGTCGAGTCAATTCTGACCCATAGTGAGGCTGTTTAGGGTTTCCAAGAAGCAGCTGGTGAACTTGAACCACCAACTTTGCAGTTCAAATGACTTTGTAGTCTGACACATTAGCCCACAGTGCCACAAAAGGACTAGATAGGGACGGGCAATTTAGATATTGGCTACCAATGAAGGAGAGATAAAGGCATGAAGTGACTGGCTTACAAGGTTTCAAGCCGGAGTTTAGTTTAAGATTGTGTGAGGGAAGACAGAGTCTCCAATGAATAGTTTTCA
>NW_006408611.1:6794035-6816586 GCF_000296735.1 Chrysochloris asiatica
AATTATTTCAGAAATTCTAGTTTAGTCCATCAAACATCCAGCAATTGCTAGCTTTAATAATCTTAACATTCTCCACGTGTCAGTATATAATGGTCTCTCTTAAACTTTTTACCAAAGAGCATTCTTTCCTGCTTTATAATGTCTTCCTCACTAACTTAATAGAGAAACATATATAGTGTCCATGGCACTGACAGATTCAAAGTTCTCCTGATGTTCTTTTCCTGTAATCCCTGGAATCTCCATTATTCATAATGAAGTCATAACTAAGTTGGGCAGGTCCTTGCTCTTAGACCAAATTCAGGTTCTTTAGGATGTACCAATCATATAAAGAATATATTTTATTATAAACATAATATAATCACATTAATATGTGCAGGATTATTGGACATGAATCTTTCAACTATCAGATTTACATAATCAAAAATGCAGTAAATTTTACACATTACCCACTGAAATTAGCAGTTAAGATACAGCTAAATCTTAATAAAGGAAGGGCTCATTTTGTCACCATGTACTAGTCCTTATACCATTCTTAAAATTTCACTCAATAAATGAAATGGGAGAGGAGATAGATGTTTATGATTTAAGGTCATAAATGAAATGGTCATTTCATGCTTTCCTAGGGAAACTAACCTAAGTCATATTACACAGCAGAAATATGACTATGCATATTATAAATATAAATATGGTATACCTTATTTAGCATCCTTTTAGATCAAAGTAGTTAATACCAATTTAGCTTATCCTTCAAAATTTAACTGATCACCTGGAAGATTTATTATCCAGGAAAGTTATCCCTCTAGGTTTATTAAGACAACTACCTTCTATGTAAATGCCTTTAGCAAGACATCAAGGGCCTAAATATTCTGTGTTCCAACTCCTATGTAATATACAAATGAATTATGATTATGTTCTAAAAATAGAATAACTCTATTTAATTTTATCATTTGCTATTATAACTCAGAAAGCATTAATGTTTTTAAAGAAAGTTTAAAATATACCAAGGAAATTGTTTTTGTCAAAGATATTAAATCTAAAAGAGATTACTAACCACTGAAAACTTTTATCTATTTGCACCCATGAAATCTGCGATAAGTTCTTGGTGTTCATACCCAGCTTCATAGACATCGTCCAATAGCTTAAATAACTTTTGTCTTCACCTAATTTTAAAAACTCAACTTTTTTCAGGGCAATAGCAGCAGTAAGTAAAACTGTGGAGGTCTTTGCCAGTCAGTTTTAGATTATTCCTTAAATTTAATGATTCTTCAATTAGGAATCCTGGTGTGCTGACATAGGATAAGCACTCGACTTCAAGATGGGTTTAGACCCCAAGGTCAGTGATTCAAACTCACCAGCTGCTCCTCAGAAACTCTAAACAGAGTCGCTATGAGTCGGAACCAAGTGGAGGGAACGTAACAACAGCAACATGCTAATTAATATACTGTTGCTCCCTGTGATAATTTGTGTTAACTTGACTAGGCCAGGATTCTCAGTGATATGGCAACTGAGATGTAATTATCCACATAATGAGATCTAATGGAAGACACCCTAAACCTTCACGTAAAGATGATGGCACCATGATGTAGTATAACTCCTTCAAATACATTTGAAACAAGATCCAGATTACCAAGTCAACAGTTATTTTGATATTCTTTGAGTTTTGAGCTTTATCTTCTTAGCTTTTTTTTTTTTTTTGATAGTCTAAGCGTCTAGACTGGAACTCACCACAGTTTTTTCTTAAGAATGTTACAAATTCCATTTTTTCACTATTATTCTTTGCAGTTTGAATTACCTCTTGTCATATTTCTAATCATCACCTACAGTATGATTGTGACTTGGCTAATAAAAACAATAAAACTTATTTGGGGTTGTATTCAATTTCTGTAAATCACCATTTTCTTTAATGTCAATTTTTATAGTAAGTTATTTGATGTGGGGATGGATGGGGAGAGTAAATAGATTAATTTATCAAATAACTTTTAAGATTGAAAACATTTCAGCAAGTCAATCATACAAAATGAAAATGATCCATCCTTTATTTAGGCCAAACAGTCACCGAAATAAACATGAAAAAGAACAAGTGAACAGAATTTTGCAGGTCGTATGAGAAAGATGTTACTTAAGAACCAGGGGGCTTTTTTTTTTTTTTTTTTTTCTTAATTTAATTCTACCTAGCTCTACACTGTAAATTTTATCTGCTAATACTGGGATGGGTAATCTTGGTGTGGCACTTTAGATCAAGCAGTGGACTGCAAGGTTGGTTTAAATGGCAAGGTGACAGTTGAAATCCACCAGCCACTCTTTGGAAACCTTATGCAGAGTCACAACCGACTCAATGGCACTTAACAACACAATGCTGGAATAGAGACCTTGTGTGGTGTTAAAGGATAAGCACTGGGCTGCAAACCACAGGTTGGTGATTAAAACCCAACAGCCACTCCTTGTACACCCTACACAGGTTACCTGTGATTCAGAACTGACTCCATGATATTAATAATAATTCTGGGCCACAAGGTGATTCTGTAGGATAAGCACTGTACTGTGAACGATGTGGTTGGTGGTTTGATCCCACCAGCTGCTCCATGGGAGAAAGATGAGGCTTTCTGCTCTGGCAAAAACATAGTCTCGAAAACCCAATACACGGTAGTTATGAGTGGTAACCAACTTGACAGTACTTAAAAACAATGCTGGACCATATCTGAGAAGGCGTGCCATTCTATTTGGCAAACCCATAAAGGAATTTGTGTCAAATATATTTACGTGGCTCTAACAGGGGTGTTATCAGTTGAAACAGACTTGATGACTGGGGGTTTGAACTTCTACTGGATTTATGATCCAGCAGCCTATTGACTATTTCACAAAAATTGAATAGGAAAGCATGATAAACCGATGTCGGCTTTCCGGGAAGTCTCTGATACTCTCCAATGGATAAGATTTGGGTCTTCTTTTTCCTTACACATTTTTCTACTAATTTAATTTAAAAGGAGAAAAATTAAGCTCAACTGAAATTATAAAAATCAATAAAATTCCAAAAAAAATGAATTTTATGCTATTTTTGTCAGTCACTAAGTCTTGTATTTAAAAATTGTATAACTTTCTAAAACATGGGTATCCTACACACCATGGTACAGAAAATATCACAAGGATTTAACAGTGTCATTAACAACATAAACTCCTTGCTGAAAGGATCATTAAGCTGTACGTATTATAGTTCAAAATAGGTTCACTTCAGTGATAATATGGTCTGGTTGAGATGGAACGTGTGCCATGTTAGTGGAAGAATGATGCACATACACACATATCTGCACTCTTCTATTGAATCTTTCCTATTAAAAAAAGTCAGTAAGAAACGTAAAGCAAATAATAATTTGGTTCATACCACCAAATTGTGGATGGGTTCCTATTTATTGTATTAGGTAAAATTAGTGTGAGTCATGTTATACATTACCAAAATGAAATGTCTTAAAATAATATGCATTTATTAATTGATGATCTTGTGACTTGCTTTTTTGAAGCCAGGATAGGAGAACATATGCTAGAAAGAGGACTTTTACAATTTCACTATCTCTCTCTTGGAATCTAATTATGTAGAGATATTCCCTGAGGATTAATGCATTCTGTTGAGCCCACCAGTTTCTCCCCCAACAATTTAAAGCATCGGAAGCCCTGTGTAAGGTTGCCATGAGTTGGAATTAACTTGAAGACACTTAACAGGCAACAACAACAACACTGATTAAAGAAAAGTACTCAAGGGAAGAGGATTACAAAGGGTTGTGAATACCATTTGGAAAGGGAAGTCATTTTCAAAATTACAAGTATTTGTTTTATGCTTAATGTGGATATTCTTTGTTTCAGTAAATTCTATAAATTCTGATCAATGTTACTTTTTTAGAATTTCATAAGTTTTATAGTTCTTGAATGTATAATATGGTGGTGGTTAAGTGCTGTGGAGTCGGTTCTGACTCATAGTGACCCTGTCTGTACAGGGTTTCCAAGGCTGTAAATCTTTATAGGAGCAGAAAGCCTCATCTTTCTCCCAGTGAACAGCTGGGAGTTTTGAAATGCTGACCTTGCAGTTTGCAGCCCAATTCATAACAACTGTGCTACCAGAGCTCCTTATATATATAGTGTGCTTTAATTAATGTGTTGTTGTTGTTGTTGTTAGGTGCCATGAAGTCGGTACCCAACCCATAATGACCTTATGCACAGCAGAACGAAACACTGCCTGATCCTGGGCCAACCTCACTACTGTTGCCACACTTGAGTCCATCCATGTTACCAATTGGCCAGTCCATCTCATTGAGGGCCTCCCTCTTTTTCTCTGACTCTCCACCTTACCAAACAGTATATCCTTCTCCAGTGACTGGTCCACCCTGACAATATGTCCAAAGTATGAGAGATGAACTTTGGCCATCTTGGTCTCTAAAGAGCACTCTGCCTGCACTTCTTCCAAAATGGATCTATTGGGTCTTTTGGCAGCCCATGGCACTTTGAATATTCTCCTCTAACACTATAACCCAAAAGCATCAATTCTTCTATGGTCTTCCTTATTCACTGTCCAGTTTTCACGTGCATATGAGGTTACTGAAATACCATGGTTTGGGTCAGGTGCACCTTAGTCCTCAAGCTCACATCTTTGCTCAACACTTTAAAAAAGACTTGTGCAGCAGATTTACCTAATGCAATACGTCACTTATTTTCTTGATTGCTGCTTCCTTGAGTGTTGATAGTTGATCCAAGAAGAATGAAGTCCATGACAACGTCAATCTTTTCTCCGTTGCTAAGAATGTTGTTTATTGGTCCAGTGGTGAGGATTTTTGTTTTCTTTACATTGAGATGTAATCGATATGGAAGGCTGTGCTCTTTGATCTTCATCAGTAAATGTTTTAAGTCCTCTTCACTTTCAGCAAGCAAGGTTGTATCATCTGCATATCACAGGTTGTTAATGAGTTTTCCTACAATCCTGATGCCATGTTTTTCTTCATCTTATTTCCCAATAAATACTCCAGCACTCAACCAGAGAAGGAACAGATATTATTAGAAATTTTGTGAATAAAAGAGCTCAAACAGTGGGAATTATTTGTATTGATCATGTCCATAAGGAATAATGATCTCTCCTAATGTTTATGTGTGTCCAAAACAGGTGAGAATACTTGAGAACTAAAACTAAAGCAACATTGTCTCCTTGAGATAAACAACAGTGTCACCAAGCTTACTTTTCCATCCTTTATAAAATGATTCTGGGATTGGATCATGTGACAATTCATAGTTTTGAGTTAGAGAAGATATCAACAAACCTGAAAACCACACCAACATACATTTTTGTTCCAATTCTAACAGTTTTACAACAAAGCATACTTTCCTTTGCTAAAAATACTTAAAACAAGCAAAAATAACTTAGCCACTTTTGTTTCACAGGAACTACTGATCCAGGAAGTAGTACTGTGGACCAACAATTAGTTCCTTCATTTTAATACACACTAATTGCTTAGCAACATCACTCATCTGTCAGTTTGTCTTACTGTGGTGACTTGCATGTTGCTGTGATTCTGGAAACTATGCCACAGGGATTTTAAATACCAGCCGCATCACAAATGGTGGACAGGTTTCAGCTAAGCTTCCAAACTATGACAAACTAAGAAAGAGAGCTGGACTATTTAGGAATAGTCACTAAAAATCTACTGAATAGCAGTGGAACGATGTCAAATATCACCAGAAGATTGAGAATTAAAACATAATGTAAAGCACCAGAATATCATCAGCTATAGTGATGGAAGATGAGCCCCTCAGGTTGGAATGAACTCAGAATATGACTGGAGAATGGGTGCCTACTCAAAGTAGACTTGACTATGATGACCTTAATGGAGTAAAGTTTCCAGGAACTTCATTTGCTGATGAGACACAGTTCAGAATGACATGGAATGAATGAAGTATGAATCTAGGAAAATTGGAAGTTGTTACAAATGAGATGGAACTCATAAACATTAATATCCTAAGCATTAGTCAACTGAACTGGACTGATACTGGCCATTTTGTTTCTGACAATCACATGATTTACTATGACAAGAATGACAAATTTAAGAGGAATGGAATCACATTCATAATCAAAAAGAACACTCCAAGATCTATCTTGAAGTACAATGCTGTCCATGATAGGATAATATACATACATATGCCTACAGGGAATACCAGCTTGTACAGCCATTATTCAAATTTAAGCATCAACAGCTAAAGCTAGTGATGATGAAACTATTCTACCAACTTCTTCAGTCTGAAATTGATCAACCCTGCAATCAAGATGTAATAATAATGCAAAAGTGTGGAAATAAAGAAGGATCAGTTGTTTGAAAATATTGCCTTAGTGACAGAAACATTGCTGGAGACTGCATTACGGAATTTTGCAAGACCAATTTGTTCATTGTGACTACCTTTTTAAAACAACATAAAAGATGATTATACACATAGAACTCAGCAGATAGAAAACAGAAAAATCAAATTGACTACAATTGTGGAAAGAGACAATGGAAAAGTTCCACATCATCAGCTAAACCAAGGCCAGGGGCAAGACTGTGGAACAGACCATCAATTGCTCATATGAAAATTCAGGATGAAGCTGAATAAAATTAAAAAATGTTCACAAGAGCCAAAATATTACCTTGAACAAACTGAATTTAAAGATCTCAAGAACGGATTTGATGAATTAGACAATAGACTTAAAACCAGAAGATTTGTTGGATGACATCAAGATTATCTACAGGAAGAAAGCAACTTGTCTTTAAGACAAGAAAGAAGAAAAAGACCAAATTGGAAGTCAGAAGAGTCTCTGAAATTTGCTGAACAGCATAGAGATGCTAAAGCAAATCAAAGAAATGAGCAAGCAAAGAGCTGAATAGAAAATTTCAAACTATGGCTAAGGAAGACAAAGCTGAATATAATAATGAAATATGCAAAGACCTGGCATTAGAAAACCAAAAGGTAAGAACACACTCAGCATTTTTCAAGCTGCAGGAACTGAAGAAACAATTCAACCCTCAACATACAATATTGGTGGAATCTATGGGCAAAATATTCAATGATGTTGAAAACTGGAAAAGAAATTGAAAGGAATATACAAAATCACTCTACCAACAAGAAATAGTCAATGTTTAACCATTTCAAGAGGTAGTATATGATCAAGGGCCAATGATACTGAAGAAAGAAGTTCAAGTTGAATTGAAGGCATTTGTAAAGAACAAGATTCCAGTAATTGATGGAATACAATTGTGATGGAATTAAAACAAAATTAAAAAAAAAATTAAAACAAAACAATAAAAAACTGATGTGGTCTTGGAGTCAGGAACTCACTCATTTATGCCTAGACAGTTACCTGAACAACTGATTGGAAGTGATCCATATTTATGCCTATTTCTGAGAGATGTGACCCACGGGAATGTGGAAATCATTGGACAATATCAATATCACATGCAAGTAAAATTTTGCTAAAGATAATACAAAAATACATTGAGAGAACTGCCAGAGGTGCAGGCCAGATTCAGAGGAGGACATGGAAAAAGGGGTATCATTGTTGATGTCAGATGATCTTGGATGAAATCAGAGACTATGAGAAAGATGTTTATACATGCTTTATTGACTATTAAAAGGCTTTCAGTTGTATGGATCATGACAAGCTATGGACAACATTGCAGTGAATGACTATTATGGAACACTTAATTGTGCTCATGAGGAACCTGTACATAGACCAAGAGGATTTTGTTCAAATAGAACATGGAAACACTGAAGGGTTTTAAATTAATCAAGGTGTTCACCAAAGTTGTATTCTTTCACCATACTTATTCAATGTGGATGTTGAGCTAATAATCTGAGAAGCTAGACTGTATGAAGTAGAATGTGGCATCAGGACTGGAGGAAGACACATTAACAGCCTGTGATATTCAGATGATACAACCTTGCTTGCTGAAAGCAAAGAGGACTTAAAATATTTAAAGATCAAATACCACAGCCTTCGGTATGAGTTGAACTCATTCAACATATAGAAATAAAAAATTCTCACCACTGGGCCAGTAAATGACATAAACATAAATGAAGAAAAGGTTAAGTTATCAAAGTCTTCCTTTTGCTTGGATTAACGATCAACACTCATGAAAGCAGCAATAAATAAATCAGATGACATATTTCACTAGGCAAATCTACCAATTCCTCTTTAAAGTGTTCGAGATCAAATATGTTAGTTTGAGGACTAAGGTGTGCCTGACCCAAGCCATGGTATTTTCAATAACATCATATGTATGTGAAAGCTAGGCAATGGATAAAGAAGGTCATAGAAAAATTGATGAATTTGAGTTATGGTGTTGAATAAAAAGATTTAAAAGTACCATGGACTACCAAAAGAACAAAAAGATCTGTGTTATAAGAGGTACAGCTAGAATACTCCTTAAAAGCCAAATGGCCAGACTTTATCTCTCATACTTCTGACATATTATCAGAAGGAACCAGTCACTGGAGAAGGGTATCAAGCTTGGTAAACTGTAGGGACAACAAAAGAGAGGTAGATCCCCAACAAGATGGATTGTCACAGTAGCAGCAGCAATGGGTTCAGGTGTAGCAATGATTGTGAGGTTGGCCCAGTACTGGGCAGTGCTTCGTTCTGTTGTGCAGAGGGTTGCTATGAGCCAGGACTGACTCAATGACACTTAACAAGAACAAAAACAACAATTGTTTATCAATGTTCACTTCAAGATCTTAACATCACTGTGTCTGTAAATCAAGTAATAAATTCTGCCCAGTCTAAACCAGTTCCCTGTTTTATACAAATTATTTTTATTATTCCTCATCTCAGACCTGAAAATGTTGTTAGAATTTGTCTCCATGATGCATTTGACCATTGTAAGATGATCCCATGATTGGTTCAATGGTCTAGTGTCAGCATATTTAACATTTTATGCCTTTTAAACAGGGGGACCTCAAGTAATATTCTTCATTGGGTCCTGAAGAATATATTTTCATATTTTTCTTTCATATGCTTATTCATATGCACCTCTAATTTCCTCATTTTGGGGACAAGCCTAACACTGCTGAGATGGTATTTCTGTTACTACCACAAATTCAATAAACTTGGCTTGAGTTGATTAACAGGTTTTTTTTGTCATGCGTATGGAGTCCTAGTGGTGCAGTGGGTTCAGCATTGGACATCTAATTGCAAGGTCAACACTTCAAGTCCCCAGCTGCTCTCCCTAAGAAAGATGAGGATCTCTGATCCAATAAAGATTCACAGCCTTGGAAACACTAGGAAACAGTTCTACTTTGTCCAATAGGGCTGCTATGAGAAAAAATTGACTTGATGCCAGACTGGTAAGTTTATGGCACTCTTTTGCACTATGGTCTTACTTTTTATTATATTTAGTAAACTTTGCTTCTCTTAGCAAAATAATGCAGTTAAATTATTTCAATAAGGAATAATTTGCATTTACTGTTATCACAAGAATCTCAGGAATTGTAAAGTCATTGAGGAGTAATGCTGGAGGATTAACTAGAGGAAAAGTAGAATCGTGCTTTTGCACAGAGCAAGGGTATAAATTCTTAAACAGGTTGACTACTGTCTCACATTTGATTATGTAAATATATGTACTGTCCCTAGGAGACTCACCTGATCTTGTTTATTTTCCCCTTGAAGAAATTACTGAAGTTGTAATAATTTTCTGTCATCTTCCATAAGGGTTATACGGTCTCTCTGCTGAAGAAGTTCATCTGGCTGTAAAACTAAGTGGGGCTAGAATCATCCTCATATTATATTAACAATCTGTAGACCGTGGAGAGGGATTATATCTCCCACAGAAAAGGACACATTTTTCTTACGTTACCACTGGTGGTCCCACAAAGGTAGATGCATTCATGGTGGCTGATGTGTAAACTGAAGAGCAGTATATATTAGTATTGGTACCTACTCCCCTTCCCTGCACCCCTAATGAAAATTCTTATTGTTAGGCGCCATTGAGTCACTACTGACTCATAGCGACCTTATGCACAACAAAGTGAAACACTGCCTGATCCTGGGCCAACCTCACATTTTTGATATGCTTGAGCCCATTGACGCTGCCATTTTGCAAATCTCATATTGTGTTACAATGGAATGCGAAGACATGCTTTTGCTTGTTTTCATTACTGTAAAAAATCGAGGTATTACCAAGAAAATGAGCTAATTGCTGTTGCATGCTGTACAGTGATTTGCTGTTGCCAATCTTGGTGTGGCACAGCAGAATAGTCACCAGACTACTAACAGTCAGATGTTCAAACCCACCAGTTTTGCCTCGGAAACCCTATACAGGGTTGCTGAGTCGTAATCAACTCAACAACACTTAACAACAACAGCATAGAATTTCTGGGGCGTGGTTGGTGGGCTTCAACTATTGACCTTGTGGTTTGCAATCCAGTGCTGATCCTCCAGCACCACTCTAGGAGTTCGAGGAATATTGCTACTCATCAAAAATTAAATCGATGTTTGAAGAGAGCTATCCTAGGCACTGTGAGCTGAAATGGACTGGCATTGATCATTTTAAATTGAACAATCAAATAATGTACTCAGCCGGTTATCTTAGGCTTGAGTCTCTTTAGAAGCAAAACCAGTGAAGCATACTCATGTATATATATATAAAGAAAAGTTTTTAGCAAGGAAATGACTTCATTTACTTTAGTTTGATGGGGAATAAAATACCCCAACTTTTTTCAGTTCTCAATATTTGGATCACTAGTGTTCAGAGGTTCAAGCCAGATTCAGAAGAGGCCATGGTATGAGGGCTATCATTGCTGATGTCCAATGGATCTTGGCTGAAAGCAGAGAATATCAGAAAGATGTTTACCTGTGCTTTATTGACTATGCAAAGGCTTTCTATTGTGTGGATTATGACAAGCTATATCGTGAAGTATGAGTATTCCAGAACACTTTATTGTGCTCATGAGGAATCTGGATCTGGACCAAGAGGCAGTTGTTCAAAGAGAACATAGGAATGGTTCAAAATTTTCAAAGTTCGTATTCTTTTACCAAACGTATTCAACCTGTATGCTGAGCAAATAATTCAAGAAGCTGGGTTATATGAAATAAAACATGGCATCAGGATTGGAGGAGGACTCATTAACAACCTGCGATATGCAGATGATACAACCTTGCTTAGTGAAAGTGAAGAGGACTTAAAACATTTACTGATGAAGATCAAAGAGCACAACCTTCTGGATGGATTACATCTCAATGTAAAGAAAACAAAAATCCTTACCACTGGACAAACTAACAACATTCTTATCATGGAGAAAAGATTGAAGTTGTCAAGGACTTCATTCTTCTTGGATCAACTATCAACACTCATGGAAGCAGCAGTTAAGAAATCAAACAATGTATTGCATTAGGCAAATCTTCTGCACAAGACCTTTTGAAAGTGTTGAAGAGCAAAGATGTCAGCTTGGGGACTAAAGTGTGTCTGACCCAAGCCATGGTATTTTCAATAACCTCACGTGCATATGAAAGCTGGACAGTGAATAAGGAAGACCATAGAAGAAGTCATGCTCTTGGGTTATGGTGTTGGAGGAGAATATTGAAAATGCCATGGGCTGCCAAAAGAACCCATAGATCCATTTTAGAAAAAGGGCAGGCAGAGTGCTTCTTGGAGGCCAAGATGGCCAAACTTCATCTCTCATACTTCGGACATATTATCAGGAGGGACCAGTCGCTGGAGAAGGATATCATGTTTGGTAAGGTGGAGGATCAGAGAAAAAGAGGAACACCCCCAACTAGATGGATTGGCCAAGTGGCAGCATCAATGGACTCAAGCATGTCAACAGTAGTGAGGTTGGCTCAGGATCAGGCAGTGTTTCGTTCTGCTATGCATAAGGTCACTATGGGTCAGTACCGACTTGATGGCACCTAACAACAACAAGTGTCTGAATAATCAGCAGTAGATCACTTATACATCATTTAGATGTAATATTTTTGTTTTCTTTTTAAATTTTTAGAACTGTATTCATTTGACAAAAGCAAAAAAAAAAACAAAACAGTATATATTATTGAATGTTGAAATATTTGTCATAAAATCTACAACTTGAGGAACAGAAAAATAACTTATATGTACATGTTGTACAGGTTAACATACTAAACAATGTGTATTTGTATATCAACTCAGCTGAGTAATAGTCAACCATTTCAACAACATTTTAGATTGTAAGGTAAACAGAAGCTCAGTTAAGCAATTCTCAGTAACTTCTTAAGTCTCTACAAGCAAAAGACAGCCAGCACTTGTCTGTCAGTTAAGCTTACTGTGATAGCTTGTCTGTTGCTGTGATGATGAAAGTTATGCCTCTGGTATTTTAAACACCATTAGGGTCACCCAGGATGGGAAGATTTCAATGGACCTTCCAGACTGAGACAGACTAGTAAGAAAGAGAGGCAAACTGCTTATGAAAACCTTATGAATAGTAAAAGAATATTGTCAGATACAGTGCCAGAAGGTGAACCCCTCAGATTGAAACAAACTGAAAATCAAACTGGGGAAGAGCTTCTCCTCAAATTAGAGGTGACCATGATTACATGAATGGAGCATAGCTTTCCAGACCTTGCTGATGACGCACAACCCAAAAGGAGGAGAAACCAATGAAAGATTCAACAGTGTCAGGGTATAAGATCAATATAGAAAAATCAGTTAGATTCCTCTATACTAAATAAAGACAGCTCTGAAAAGGAAATTAGGAAAACAATACTATTTACAATAACCACTCAAAACATGAAGTATTTAGGAACAAATGGAACTAGAGAAACAAAATGACCTATAAAGAGAAAACTACAAAACTCTACTACAAGAAACCAACTGATATTTAAAAATGCAAGAATATTCTATCAATATGGATAGGAAGACTTATTGTTGTGAAAATGTCAATGCTACCCAAAGTAATCTATAGATATAATGCAGTCCCAATCCAGATCCCAGCATCATTCTTTAAAGAGATGCGGCTAAAAGAGAACTCAGCTAAGCAAAACACTGCCTAAGAAGATGAACAAAGTTTAAGGTCTCTCACTCCCTGATCTCAAAAAATTACAGTGCTCAAAACAGCCTGGTACTGATCCTATGAACGATACATAGATCAATGGAACAGAATTGAGAACCCAGGAGTAAATCCATCCACAAATGATCAACAGATCTTTGACAAAAGGGCCAATATGTAAAAAAGAGAAGAGATAGTCTCTTCAACAAATGGTGCTAGCAAACTGTAAAGCCATTTGTAGAACACTGAAACAAGACACATAACTTACACAACATTCAAAAACAAACAAGATGAATTAAAGACCTCCTAAATGTAAAATGTAGAACTATAAAAACCATCAATGAAAAACTAGGGACAAACTTTGTAGCTCTAATACATGACATAACTATACTATTAAACATTACAAAAAAGCACAAGCTGTAGAAGATAAAATAGATAACTGTAACCCCCTAAAAATGAGAAATGCATATGCATCAAAATATTTCACCAAAAGAGTCAAAAGGGAGCCCATAGCATGGGAAAAAAAAAATATTTTTTTTCAATGACACATCATACAAAAGGACTAAATAAAATTTTTAAATGAAAAAGACCAACAACCCAATTTAAAAATGGGCACAGGACAGGAATTACAATAAGTTTCTGTCTCACAGAAGTTGAAAGCCTCTGTTTGTTTAAGTGATGACCTACATTTGCATCCCGAATGTGTGACTAAGACTGACTTTGCATCCAGTAATACCCAATTTGAAGAGCTGCATTCTAGAGCTGTAGAGAGTTTAGTACTGTTCCACCGGGCCACGCACCATAGATGTAAAGAACACTGTGTGGGAACTGTTTCCCATGTCACCACTTGTCTATTCACAGTCTCATTTTCAATCTATTTTACACCTATGAGGATTCACTTGGAGACAAAAGAACTAAGATAAAGGTGAGTTCTACTGCTTTCAAAGGAACAAATGTAAACACAATAGAAAATTTTTTGAAAATTGAAAAAGTTTGAAATCTCTTTTATTCAACACTGCAATCTTTAAGACAGTCCTTAAATACAAACCTTTAAAGAAGGCATTGCAAAGATGTGATTCTTGGAATACTTGTTGTTGTAGTTATGTGCCATGGAGTCAGTTCCAACTCATAGCAACTCTGTACAGGGTTTCCAAGACTATAAATCTTTATGGGAGCAGAAAGCCTCATCTTTCTCCCGCAGAACAGCTGGTAGTTTCGAACTGCTGATCCTGAGATTAGCAGCCTGATTCATAATCACTACGCTACCTGTACTCCTTTTTTTTTTAGAATACCATGCACCTCAAAAAGGAAGGGCATAGTTTTCATGTGGGAGGGAAATAATGGTGAAAGAAAAGACCAGGACTCAATTGTTTAAATCACTATTTTTCCATAAATGGACTGAACTGTATTTAAAATCCATCTTTAAAAATCAGTTTGTAAAATAACTAAAAAGTTATACCTGTTGTGCCTCTTTTGTACTGTGACGCTTTTGTTTGTTTTAAATAAATTGCCTTGTTATTTAAACTAACGACTGAGTATGACGACAGTCTTCATTTAATTCTTTTTGCCTGAACTGTAGTAGTAAAATCCCTCCAGGAGAAGAAAAGGAAGAAATTTGCAAGCTCTGTTTGCTTTCTATTAATACCATTCTATTCAAGGCAAAGCTGTTCAATAGGAATATTATGTGAGCCATAAAACGAATTTAAAATTTTCTGTTAAAGCCACATTAAAAAAGTAAAATGAAATCACTGAAATAATTTTAAATGCTTTATTTAACTCAATGTCCTCAAAATATTATCATTCTAACATGTAATAAACATAGCAATTACTAATGAGATATTTCATTTACGGGTTACTATCTGTTACAGGGATTCCTGGTATGGTGCTGTGGGTTAATGCGTCAGACTGCAAAGTCATTTGAACTGCAAGGTCAGGGGTTCAAGCTCACCAGCTGCTCCTTGGAAACCCTATACAGGGTCGCTATGGGTTGGAATCAACTCAACGGCACTTAACAACATCTGTTAGAGAGTCAGTCCAAGACCACAGAGATGTCACGCACAACAGAATAAAAGGCTGTTGGACTCCAAAGTTTTCATTTGCTGATTCTCTAAAGTAGATTACCAGACCATTTTCCATGGTATATCTTAGACTAGAAGTTGTGCTGAAACATTTTCAGCATTATAGAAGCATACTAGACTCCAATAACAAATAACGGGTGGTTGTACAGAAGGTGTTTTGACTGGGAATCAATTCTCCCTTAAAAAACTTTAACTTGATAAACTGTACCACCAAGCAAGCAGAACACTAAAATTTTATTGAAGATACTGATCTGTAAGTAGATTTCATGCCATTTACAGCTGTAAATGCAAATTTACATACCCTAGTCATTCCAAGAAAGCTTAAATATTTTGTAATTGAGTTCATATCAGTTTTAAATCTAAATTTAAATGAATTAAAATAGAACTAAATAAAAAATTCATTTAATCAATTATACAAGAAACGTTTCATTTCACTTGTGGACAATGACAATTTTCACATATTTCAGGATTATTTCTTGAGTAAGAATGATCTAGCAATACAGAGTTATGATTCGTTAAACATTTTTAAAGGGTATGCAAGAAAACATCTGTAGTTTTCTTACTTCCTACCAAAATATTTTACAATTTCCATGTTTACTTTGCTGCCTTGATACTATCAAAATATCAGGAGTTTTAAGACCATAAATGAATCCAAATATTCTCATTTGTTTAAGACAGTAGCACGTGATAGAGGACATATAGAAGACTGAAATGGATAAAACTTGAAACTAGCAAATAATACCAATATTTCTTTTGGCATATTTAGTCTAGTTTGTTTTAGAAATATTAGTTGGTTTCTTGTTTTTTAATCCCCTTTTCCCCAAAAACAGGTGGCTAAATCATTCTGCCCAATATAGGTATATATTATGCTGGAGATCCTATTTTCAGAAATTCCCACTATAAATAATAATGTTTGCTGTTGAATTGTTTCTTACTAATACTAAACTAATACTAAACATGTGTGTACATGTAGAATTTTGTACCACAAGGCGTTCAACAGCTGCTTTTTCAGAAGTAGAGGCCTTTTTCTGAAGACCATCTGCTTGAAATTGGACCAACAAACTTCTGGTTAGCAGGTGACTTGACCACCCAAAGATTCTAAGTGAAATCATACATACTCTTCCATATATACATATTAACAAGTGACCAGTTATAAGGTTTAAATGGGTAGATGAGAAATATTATACTCTTTCATGTGCTTCTGTATATGAATATCTCCTAATAGAAAACCATAAAGAACTATGTTCATGTTGATCATGTGGTTAGCTTTGACCTATATCCTGTTAATATGAGCGGTAACTTGGTGATTCACTTAAACAGGCATAATCCCAAAGAATTAAAAGATATTCTTAGTTTATTCTTTATAATTACTTATAAACAAAGCAAAGCTTGTGATATAGTTGTTAAGAAGCAGAGCTTCAATCAATATTAAGAAGATGGTAAAATGAACTATGAAATATTTTGAAAATACAGACTAAAAATATGTATATCTCAAAGAATCAAATAGTGTATTATGCTATTCATTTTGTCACCAGAGCTTTAGTTTTTTGTTTTTTTTTTAATTTTTGCTTTAGTTTTAAACCCACCCCAAGAATATTTCTTTGCCTTTTCCAGTCTTAACCTGCCTTTACTTCTTTTGATGAAACACAGTGCCTAACATTTTGTATCGGAATTTCTGTCCTTTTGGAATGCCAGTATCTCCTCATTTGATTAAATAATTAGGATATTCTTTTAAATACATTCTCTAAAACAAGTAGTTGTTACTCTTTGAATTTAAGGGCCACAGCAAAGAAAATAAGTCTAAATACTAAAAAAAAAAAAAAATAGAGCTTTTTATTTTTCAAGAACAGTTTGAGGTTTAAAGGAATGGCAGTAACAGTTATGAAATATCTACCATATACTAGTATTATATATACCACTCATCTATCAGTTTGTCATACTGTGGTAGCTTCTTACCAGTATTTTAAATAGCAGCTATATCACCCATGATGGACAGATTGCAGGTCAGCTTCCAGGCTATGACAAATTAACAAGGAGAGACAGAATACTTCTGAGTATTTAGCCACTGAAATCCTTCTGAAGAGTAGTGGAACACTGTCATAGAGCATACTGAAATATTATGAGTTGTTGCTGTTGTTAGGTTCCTTTGACTCAGTTCTCTCTCATAGCAACCTTAGGCAAACAGAACAGATTATTGCCCAGTCCTGTGACATCAGCACCATCACTGTTAAGTTTCATCCCATTGCTGTTTCCACTATGCCAGTCAATTTCATTGGGGGTCTTCATTTTTTTCTCTGATGCTCCACTTTAGTTAGCATGATATCCTTCTCCAGGGACTGATCTTGTGAGATAATATGTCTGAAATAGGAGACTGTCTTGCCATCCTGGCTTCAAAGGAGCATTCTGACTGTTCTTCTAACATAGATATGTTTATTCTTCTGTTAGTCCATGGTAGTTTCAATATTCTTCTCTAATACCATAACTCAAATACATTAATTTTTCTATGTTCCTCCTTATTAACTGTCCAAAATTCACATTCATATAAGGCAATTGAAAATACCATGGCTTAAGTGTGGTGCACCTTAGTCTTCAAACTGATATCTATGCTCTTGAGCACTTTAAAGAGGTATTGTACAGCAGACTTGCCAAATGGAATGCATCGTTTAATTTATTGACTATTGCTTCCATAAGTGTTGATTGTGGATCCAAGAAAAATGAAGTCTTTGACAACGTCAATCTTTTCTCCATTGATTAGAACACTGTTTATTGGCCCAGTGGTAAGGATTTTTGTTTTCTTTACACTGAGGCACAATCCATACTGAAGGGTGTGGTCTTTGATCTTCAAATGTAAGTATCTTAAGTCCTCTTCAATATCCTAAGCAAGGGTGTTAAGAAGTCCTCCTCCAATCCTGATGCCATATTATTCTTCATATAATCCAGTTTCCCAGATTATTTGCTAAGCATACAGACTAAATAAATATGGTGAAAGAATCCAATGCTGGCACACATTTTTCCTAATTGTAAACCACTCAGTGTCCCTGATTCTGTTCAAATAACTCTTGGTCTATGTAAGGTCCCTAATGAGTACAATTAAGTGTTACAGAATACTCATGGTCCACAATGTTGTCCACACAGTCAAAAGCCTTTTCATAGTCAAACAGCACAAGTAAACATTTTTCTGGCATTCTCTGCTTTCAGCCAAGATCCATCTGACGTAACACAATTATATCCCTCATTTTATATCCTTGTCTGATACCAGTTTGAACCTCTTCCAGTTCTTTGTCAATGTACTGTTGCAGGTGTTTATGGATTATGTTTAGCAAAATTTTACTTACTGTTGATATTAATGCTATTGTCTGGTAATTTCCGTATTCTATTGGGTCATCTCTCTTTGGAATGGCCACAAATATGTTTCTATTCCAATTAGTTAGCTAGGAAGCTGTTTTTGAAATGTTATGCATAAATGAATGAGTGCCTCTAGTGCTGCAAAAATTGGTTGACAAAATTCATTTATATTCCTTCAATTCCCTGAACTCTACTCTTAGCCAATTCCTTCAGTGTACTTTGTACTTTTTTCTTGAGTACTATAGGCTTATAATCATATATTATATTTTTAAATGGTTGGACATTGTGCATTTCTTTTTGTACAGCGACTCTAAGTATTCCTTCCATTTTCTTATCACAGACAGAATTATACTTTTAAAAAATCCCGAAATGTTCCCTTTGATGATGACTATGATGCCATCCATCTTCAATCTGTCATACCCAGCACAGTATAATGCTATCAGCTGTAAGGTAATTCTCCAATGCCTACAAGGAAAACCAGTTAATACCACTACTATTCAAATTTATGCACCAACCTCTAAAGTCACTGAGGATGAAATTGTTGTGGAATGAGGGATATCACTGCTGACATTAGATGGATCTTGGTTGAAAGCAGAGAATACCGGGAAGATATTTACCTGAACTTTATCAACAATGCAAAAGTTTTCACTTTGCTTGGATCAACCATCAAGAATCATGGAAGCAGTAATCAAGAAATCAAATGCCATATTGCATTAAGTAAATCTGCTGCACAAGACCTCTTCAATAAGTTCAAAAGCACGGATGTCAATTTGAGGGCTAAGGTGTGCCTGACCGAATCCATGGTATTTTCAATAGCCTCATATGCATGTGAAAGTTGTACATAGGTCTAGAGCCCACATTCATTAGTTTTTTCACAACCTAGGAATAGTGGTGCTGAGTCCAGAGAAAACAGTCAGCAAATATGTCAGGGGATTCCTACAGAACTTGTGCTCAGAAACCATTGAGACCTAATGTCATAAGAGGTCTGTCATCTTCTTCCTCTCCCAAGACAATTCTACTCAAGCTGTAAATGTGAGTCTACTTCACTGTATGCATTTTACTCCTCAAATAGTACTTTGTGTGATATTTTACTTCTCAAACGATGCTGTTGTTGTTAAGTGCCATTGAGTCAGTTCTGACCCATAACGCCTCTCTATAGGGTTTCTGAGGAGTAGATGGTGAGCTTGAACTCTTCCACTACATAACTGCAGACCAGCACGTTAACCCACAGTGCCACACCAGGACTCCAAATAGTTAAAAGAAAAAAACAAAACAAACAAACAAAAAACACTTTGTAGATCATAAAATAGGTTTAAATCTCTGTTTATACAACCTCAGTTGTATAAAGAAACTATATTCTTTATTTTAGTAAAAGTGAAGTAAGTTATTTATATTCATAACTGACTCAAACCCTGTTAATACCAAATAATCATTGTAAATATTTACCATGATGCACATCTTTTTTTCCCCAATTTACTCTATCAGTCCATTTTCAATGGAAAACATGGGATACTAAGGTATAACTTGAAAAGAATTATCAAACAGAGAAATGCAAAAACAAGTAAGAAGGGAATTAAGCACATATTGTAAGCACAATGAGGGTTGCTACAGAAAACAAAAACAAAACCAAAAAGATAGTATCATTCTGGGAGCAACTGAAAAACATGTTTATGTAATATTAAATTTGAAAAATAGTTTGTGGTAAGTGTCATGCTAATGGAGTGTGCTACACACACTCATTTGCTTCATGTGTGGTGGTTTTGAGGGACTGTGAACCAAATATCGGCCAGGTACTGTTGTTGTTGTTGTTAAGTGCCATCGAGTCCAATTCATAGCAACAATGTACAGGGTTTCCAAAAAGCAGCTGGGATTCAAACTAGCAACCCTTCGGTTCACAGTGAAATACTTAGCCTACAGTGCCACACCATGAATCCTGGGAAGGTACTATTGTTGTTTAGTGCCATTGAGTCAGTTCCATCTCATAATGACCCTCTATACTGTTTCTGAGGAAAGGATGGTGAGCTTGAACCAGCAACTTTGTGATTCAAACCTACTTTGCAGTCCAGCACATTAATCCACATCACCACAGCCCTCAAATGAGAATGACAGAAAAGGAAAAAATGAAAGTTAGAGGGACATATCAGAATTTAACTCCCTGGGAATTTGTAGGAATCTCAGAAAATGCTTTGCACTTTGCACTACATGTGGAACAGAGGTTAAAGGGATTAGACACTAATCGTAAATACCAGGGAGATCTCAGATGCCATTTGATTTATATTTGAATGGATGAAAAATTAATATATGCACATCGAGTTGTCTTGGATTACTCAAGAGAAAGCTCTATACCAAATATTGTAAAAAATAATGATGACTTTTCTTGATTTATTCATTCAAATATAATTACAATTAACATTTGCATTTGTCATAAGGAACTAACGTTTGTTACAAGGACGTTCCATGTATACTACCCAATTTAATTTTCATTATCACCCTGTACGTTCGATTTTATGATCTTCATTTTTCACTTGTGAAAATGAGACTCAGAATGGCTAAATGTCATCATTAATATTAAGTGGCAGACTTAGGGACTCTGTTCTAGATTCTCTGATATAAACATTATTGGTTACGTAACCCCCATCACTCCCTCTCTGGATGTTTGAATGTGTTCTCTATAGAACATCATATGGGCAATTTTAAAGAACTTTACACAGTAACAATCTTTCTTCCACCTTAACATCTATTTATTTCTTAATTGCAGTCCATCTATTACCTGGCTGACTCCCCAGAACAATTTTCTCTAAGGCCAACTTTCTCCAAAATTGCCAAATTTCTATAACTTTCCTACCTGAGACTAACTACTCCTTAAAATAAATCTCTCTCATTTCACTAAGGGTTTACAATCTACTTTTTGAATTGTGTATGATTCCCAAAAACAGTCATCTTCAGCATTAATGTTGTTGTTGTTGTTAAGTGCCATCGAGTTGGATTTGACCCATAGTGACCTGTAGAGGGTTTCTGAGGCTGTAAATATTTACAGGAGCAGAAATCCTCATCATTCTCCCACAGAGTGGCTGGTAGTTTCGCACTGCTGACCTTAAGGTTCGCAGCCCAATTTATAACCACTACGCTACCAGAGCTCCTTCAGCACTAATAGATGCATAGTAAATTAAGGAGAGTGAGCTTACATGCCTCCCTCTTCCTTTCTCCAAACAATACATATTTCCCTAGTATTGGTGTTCAGATTTCTTTTTTTATTTTTATTTTTTTCACCCAAGTGGTTGACACATTTGGTAAGGCATGTCAAGGTCTTCTTTCATGTCTTCGACACTATACAAATAGAAGCATGGCAATTTTCCTTCACCTTGGGACCCTCGGGGTGACTAAGTCGCATATCTACCTGTGATTATCTTTAATAAGAACGTAAAAAAGAAAACAAAACAAATGATTCAGTCAAACTGCAGTGAGAAGCTAAATAAATATGTGGCACTGTGGGTTAATGTGCCAGACTGCAAAGCTGTTTGAACTGCAAGGTCAGTGGTTCAAGCTCACCAGCCGTTCTTTGGAAACCATATACAGGGTCCCTTTGTGTCAGGATCGACTCGACGGTAGTTAACAACAACAACATAGTCATATTACCACCACTCATCTGTCAGTTTGTAGTACTATGGTGGCTTGTTAGATGCTGTGATTCTGAAAGCTATGCCATCGGTATTTTAAATACCAGCAGGGTCACCTTTGGTAGACAGGTTTCAGACGAGCTTCCAGACGAAGACAGAGTAGGAAGAAACAGTGACAAACTACTTCCGAATATTTAGTCATTGAAAACTTTATGAATAGCAGAGACACACTGATTTGATACATTAAACACTAAAAACAGAAGACCAGAAGAGTTGTGTGATGACGAATATTTAGTCATTTAAAACCTTATGAATAGCAGAGAAACACTGATTTGATACATTAAACACTAAAGACAAAAGACCAGAAGAGCTGTGTGATGACATCACCGACATTATACATGAAGAAAGCAAAAAGTCATTGAGAAGACAAGAAAGAAGGAAAAGGTCAAAACGGATGTCAGAAGAGACACTGAAACTTGCTTTCCAGTGTA
>NW_006408611.1:6819146-6820445 GCF_000296735.1 Chrysochloris asiatica
AGTTGAATAGTGAATAAAGAAGACCAAAGGAAAACTGATGCATTTGAGCTATGGTTTTGTACAAGAATATTGAAAGCACCATCAACTGCTAAAAGAATAAACCAATCTGTGTTGACACAAGTAAATCCAGGGTGCTTGTTGGAAACTAGGATGGCCTGACTTCATGTCTCATACTTTGGACATATTGTCAAGATGAACTGGAAAGGGATATCATGTTTGGTAAAGTGAAGGGTTGAAGAAAAAGAGGAAGACCCCCAACGAGATGAATTGGCACAGTGGCAGCAGTGATGAGCTCAGGTGTAGCAAAGCTTGTGAGGTTGGTGCAGGACTAGGCAGTGTTTCATTCTGTTGTGCATATGGTCTCTACGAGTCAGTACTCACCCAATAGTACCTAACAACAAATAAAAGCACAGTATTTTCATTTTAAATGAAAATAATTGTGTAGATAAATTTTTATCTGTTTGTAAAAACTGAACATTTTATGAGTATTGCCTCTGTTTGAATCATATGAAATTCTGATGGCATGATATGTTTAGAAATTAGATTTTGATATATATCACATTTTAACAATTGAAACAGATTAAAAGAGAGCATAGCTAAACATACTTATCGTATATAAATCACATGTCTAGTTTTTGCAGAAATCATCCTAACCCCTCATTTTGTGAAAGAAATGCTAATTAGTAGAGGAAATACTCCCTAACATTCCACATATGTGACCTTTATTAAACATAAACCATGATATTTGATTGCCACGTTAATTGGAAAGGGCTTAGTTTGAATACACTTTTGAGAGATGCCAGGACTTCCAGTTTGGTGGTGGCAGAGCAGAGTCAGGTAGGACAAGCTCTGTGGGGGAAGGGCTGAAAACCCAGAGACGCTGTTCTCACGGAACAGCACCAGAGCTCTGGATCTAGCATAAGGGTCAGGGTGTCAGCTTCCCACAACCACCAGTAGAAAAATAACGGTGCAAAGGAAAATACTGCAATTTAGAAATCAGTCAAGACATGGATTTTTCCTCTGCTGTCATCCCACCCAGGCAGAGGTCAGAGGGTGGTGCTACAGCCAGACCAGCACAGGGAACTGACACTAAAAGCAGCGCAGTGACATTTGCAAAAGGAGGTGTGGAAGGATTCTACACATTTTTTTCCTCCTCTTCCCTGTCACACTTTTTTTGCCCAACCCAGACGTCTTCAGGCGGGTGGGTGCATGCTCCCAATAAAGTCCAGCATTGAGACCACAGCTTTCCCACGGCAAAGAGAGAAAAAGTCCCATTGGTCTAAGGGCAAATTCTTTGGC
>NW_006408611.1:6829001-6829944 GCF_000296735.1 Chrysochloris asiatica
ATCACAATAGAAAGCTTGGAAGTCTGTCTTCAGCCTATAAGTGATTTGAATACCTTAAAGATGGCTAGAAATTGACCCATGAAAGACACCTCTTGTGGAGCTTTTGCATTGCATAGGACCATAGGTGGAAACCAGAATCACATTCAGAATTGTCTGAGGTGGGAAATTTCCACTGGAAAGGACAAGTAGACCAGCTTGGAGCAGCTAGAAGAACAGAAGATACTTCATGAAGAAAGACCAGGAGGAAAAATCAGAAACTATAATGGCAGTTTGATTGATTACTACAAGAACAAGTAAGGTGTTCCCCCGAGAGCCATCAAGGCAAGTGATTGGGTCTCCTAAGAGCAAACACCCTTCCAAGACTCAAGGGAAATATATGAGCAGGCATGTCGCCTGACTGGTGACCAAATTGGTCACCGACAACAGGTAGAGGGAGAAAAAACAGCAATGAAGTTGGGATCTAAGTCCGACCACATTCAAAAGACTCCTGTGAACCCGGGTACAGACCTGGATGGCCAGCAGTTAAGGGATGACCCGGGGACTCCTGGGCTAAGAGGCAGTGACATGACCACAGAGAACTAGAGCAGAGAGTGAAGCGTCCACCTCATATGAAGTGAGCGGAGATGCACAAGAAAACCTATACTTGCAAATAGTACCCACTTGCCCTGGCTTCCATAGCTGGATGATCAGAACTCGACTAGAAGAATAAAGAGCAGAAAAAAAAAAAAAGAGTAACCCATTATTATTTCATGAACTTTGCCTATACGTATCGATGTAGTAGCCCAAAAAAGGGAACAAATATTTACAGCAAGGATCACTCCCACCCCCTCTGTACAGAGGGTTGACAGGGATGGGCAACTTAGACATTGGCTACCCAACATGGGGGTTGGGGAGGGGCTATAAAGGCAAGAAGTGACTGGCTTACAAGGGTTCAAGAGGGTGC
>NW_006408611.1:6830303-6841805 GCF_000296735.1 Chrysochloris asiatica
AGGAGGTCCGTGGGACCATTAAGTGAGAAGAGCAGAGAGTGTGATCCTGTCCAGAGAGGCAGTGATGCCCAGAATGGAGAAAGAGACGATGATGTGGACAGATAGAGCAGTTGGGGACACTGGACTCAGGTCAGGAGAGGGGCTGTGTGATGACGGCTTGGGGGCGGGCCTGTAGGGTGTATTCTTTGTTTATTTGACAATGCATGGAGGGGATTGTGATCATTGCAATGAAACAAAAACTCTAGGATAAATGTAAAACTTATGTTCTCCCATGTAAACCCAAGTAATTCACAATAAAAACTTTAAAAAAAAAAAGTCAACCGTCTGCTGAAAAATTGATGCGTACACTTTTCTGAAATTCTGTGGCACACAACCACTACCACCATGCAATATATGAGAAGGCTTCAAAAAGATTATGGAAAAAAATTTTGTCTTTCAATTTCATTTTTTTCTACAAGCACTTTGGAGCTCCTTTGCATATAACAATATATAATATATACCACAGTAAATATTGTTGTTGTTGTTAAGTGCCATCAAGCTGGTTCTGGACTCATTGTGACCCTGTTTGTGTTTCCAAAACTGTACATCATTGTGGGAGCGGAAAGCATCATCTTTCTTTGGTAGAGAGGATACTGAAATCAAATTGCTTGTCCTGGAGTTTGCAGTACTTATCTATCATATAGAGCCACCTTGCTCTCATACTAAACATTAATATTACTTTTCTTCTCAAAATTAATGATATAACTACTTTATGAATTAAACAATTAATATGGTCTAGAAAATATTTTTCTCATGATTTTGAGATCTATATTGCAAATTCCTTTAATTACAATAAAATTATTCCTGTTAGTATTCCTCGAACACTCTTATGAGAAAATGTAAGAAAATATGCAATAATTGTACAATCATATATCTTAATTAGAGATTTTCAAAAACGTATACAAAACAAACAACTAGTCATTAGAAGAAATTATGAATTTTTAAAAAAAGGTTTGTTTTTCTCTACCACTAATGTCTGTGACCTTGGTTAAGTTAATTTATCTGTGTGTATGTATTCTCTACTGTAGTATGAGGATAATGATTGTACCTTAAGTGAGAATTAAATGAGCAGATACATGTAAAATGCTTAGAATAGTACCTAGCTAGTGGAATACTCATTAGCGTCTATAATATTATTATTATTGTCAAACCAGCAAACATTTTTGATGTGCATAAATGTCAATCACTTAGATGGCTTCCATGTGCCAAAATGAATCATCATATATACAAAAAAACGCACACTTGCTGGTTTTGTTTAGTTTATTAACCAATTAATTCTTCCTGGATGGTGCTATAGGATAAGCACTGGACCATGAGGTCAATTTGAACAGCAAGGTCAGTGTTCAAACCCACCAGGTGCTCCTTGGAAACCCTACACAGGGTAGCTATGAGTTAGAATTGAGTCAATGGCACTTAACAACAATAATAGCAACATAAATTAAATACCACTTCATCTTGGAAAACATAAGAATTGTACAGTTAAAATATTCCATATTTGTATTATATGCCAATAATTAATAATACCTGATGTCACATGGGTTGAGGAGAACATCATGAGCTATACTTCTGACTCAACTTTAAGTTATCTCTAAAATTTAAATGAAGAATAATTGATTGAAAAAAATAATTGATTTAAATTTTATTTTGCAAAAATAAAGAATTTGTTTGGGGAAAAAAAAAAAAAAAGAGATGCCAGGCTACAAGAGAAGTTTAAGGGGCATTAAGTAAATCAATCACCATAGTAAATGACAAATAATACAAGACAGAGTTAATATTGCTAGTATTTCTATGAAGTTAGATGTAATGTATCATCTCTGGTAAACCTTAGAAAGGAAAATTGACTGACATTGGAATTTGAAGTTGTTCCTTAGTTGTTACTTAGAGACATAAATGATCCTGTTGATTATGTGTACATATATTTTCAAAAGAGTATTGACACATCTGCTTCATATCCATAAATAAGCAATTGAATTTAAGTGCCGATAATCACACTACCCAGACGTTTAAACTCTCCAAAATATTTAAAAGTTATTATATCTTTGAATACCTCAACATAACAGATATGCATTCTTTGATAATAGAATAGTAGACAGTGCTATTCCTGCTTCATAAATTACAGTATATGACTCTGTTCATATTTATTTCATTTATACCTATCCTGTTCTAAATCTAAGGACACCAAAATGACAGAATTTCATAAAATAATTGCAATCATGTACTGAAGTATACATTAAGAAAAGAAAACTGAAAGCCATAACAGATCATTAACCTCATTTAACATCTGTGTTTTCAGTCTACCAAATATATGGCCCGTTATCAGTTACTGAGAATATAAAGGCTTAGAATAAAAAGGGACCACAATTACTGTCTTGACATTTTTGTTCACTCATTTTCATTCCATAAAATCACTTCTTTGTTCCCAAAGGACCACTCTGGACATATGGATTGGCTCCCATGACAGCTTCTGGTAATATATGAAAAGGCATTTACTTGAGGTACTGTCTTAAAACTACTTACTGTACAGAATCTTACAATTGAACCAGGAAGACAACTACTACTCAAGTGTAAATAACTGAAAAATACCTACTGAGTGCTTGACAATATTTATGTGTTTTTATTTGACTTTGTAACTAAAGAAAAATGTAGACAAAATGAGATTGATAACAGTAAATCTATACTGTTATTGTTCTGTCTCATCCAGTTTGTTCTCACTCATATGCCAGCTCACACATAAATATTGTTCCTGCTGTTTTATAAGAGTCATCACGTCAATGAAGTCTACTCATCCTGGCTTCTAAGGAGCGTTCTAGCTATACTTTGAATACAGATTTGTTTGTTCTTAGGGCAGTCCACGGTATTTTAAATATTCTTCTCTAACATCATAACACAAAGGCATCAATTCTTCTGTGGTCTTCCTTATTCATTGCCCAACTTTCACATGATTATGAAGTGATTAAAAATACCTTCATTTGGGAAAGGCACACCGTAGTCCTCAAACTGATATATTTGCTTTTGAACACTTTAAAAAGGCCTTGTGCAGCAGATTTGCCCAATGTAATCTGTTGATGGATTTTTTTATTTCTGCTTCCATGAGTGCTGATTGTAGCCAAGCAAAGTGAAGTCTTTGGCAACTTCAGTCTTTTCTCCACTTTTCATGATATTTATTGGTTTAGTTGTAAGAATTTCTGTTTTCTTTACATTGAAGTACAATCCATATTGAAGGTTGTAGTGTTTGATCTTCATCAGTAAGCATTTTAAGCAAGCAAGGTAGCCTCATCTGCATATCACAGGTCGCTAATGAGCCTTCCTCCATTTCTGATGCCATGCTATTCTTCATATAATCTAGCTTCTCAGATAAATTGCTCAGCATAAAGATTAAATATGGAGGGTGAAAAAACTAGTCATAGGGTACACCTTTCCTGATTTTAAAACACTGAGTATTCCATTGTTCTATTCCAATGACTGCTTTTTGGACTATGTACAGGGTCATCATGAGTACAATCACGTTTTCTAGAATACCCATTCTTCACAATGTTATCCATAGTGAAAAGTTTAAAACCTTTGCATAGTCAAACCACAACTGAACATCTTTCTGGTATTCTTTGCTTTTAGCCATGATCCATTTACTACCAGTTAAGATACCCCTTTTTCCACGTTCTCTTCTAAATCCAGCTTGATTTCTAGCAGCTTCCCTTTGATATACTGTTACAGCTGTTTTTGAATTATTTTAACACAATTTCATGTTCATGTGATATTAATGATATTGTTCAATGATTTCTGCATGATTTGTATTCTGCCAATTCCTGGAGCCCTTGCTCTTTTTGCCGATACTCTCAGTACAGATTGTCCTTCCTTCTTCAGTATCTCAGTTCATGATCATATACTACCTCTAAATGGTTGACCACTGACATTGAAAAGGGGTATTTTCAGAGATTTGTCCAAAGAATGCATCATTTGAACACTTTATTGATGCTTTCATGGGTGTTCATTCTAATCCAGGTAAAATGAAATCTTTGATAACTTCACTCTTCTTTTAGCATAATGTAGCCTATTGGTCAAGCAATGAGGATTTAAAAAATTCATGTTGAATTATAATCCATAAAGAAAAATTTAGTCTTTCATTTTTATAAGTAGTTAATCATAGTTCTGTTCACTGTTAACAAGGGGGGTTGTGTCATCTGCATATTGCATGGTATTGTTAAATTGTCTTCCTTGGAGTCCTGGTGTGGCGCTGTGGGCTAATGAGTCAGACTGCAAAGTCATTTGAACTGCAAGGGCGGTGGTTCAAGCTGACCAGCTTTTCCTTGGAAACCCTATACCGGGTCGCTGTGGGTTGGAATTGACTTGATGGCACTTAACAACAACAACAACAATCATGATACAGTGATCTTCTTAACATAGTCCAGCTTCAAAGATTATTTAATTAGCATACATATTGAATAAATATGTTGAAGAGATACATCCCTGACACAGACTTTTCCTGATTTTAAACTAGACAGTCTCCCCTTTTGTGTTATTTGAACAACTGACACTTAAACGTATATACAGGTTCCACATGAGCATAACTAAGTGTTCTGCAGTACCCACTATTTTCAGTGTCATCCATAATTTGTTCTGATCCTCAGTCAAATGCCTTCTTCATAGTCAAACACAAAGCAATATATACATACATACATACATACATACATACATATATATATATATATGAAATCTGCTAATCTCTGCTTTCAGCCATTATGCATTTGACATTAAAATTACATCACTACTTTCATAAGCTCTTTTAAATCTGGGTTGAAATTCTGAATCTGGGTTCAAAATCTGTTGATATACTGCTGCAACTAGTTTTGAATTATCTAAAACAACATTTTAGTTTGTGTGGTATTTATATTATTTGATCATTTCTATGTTCTGTGAATAACCTTTGTGTGGAATATGCACATAACTCATCTCTTCTAAATTGTTGGCCAGACAACTCTCTTCAGAATTTCTTTTCATAGATGAGTGCATTTTTCCAACATTACACCCATTTGTTAAAACATTTTAATTTGTATTCTTTAAATTCCTGTAAATTCTTCACAATGTCTTCAGTACCATTTGAATTTCTACCTTCAGTATCATCAGTTCTTGATCAAATGCTACCTGACGAAATAGTTGAACATCTACTGATTATGTTTGTTTCAAATATTCTCACTTCAATCACCAGTAATTATCAATGCTTCTTGATTGCATTTTTGTTTATTTTCTGACTGCAGCAGGTGGTAAATTTTTATAATTTCTTCATCTTTGGCATTAGTGATTGGTGTATAAATTTGAATAATATTTGGATTAATTGGTCTTCCTTGTAGGCATATGGATGTTATCCTATCACTGCTAACATTATAACTAACTAACATTATAGTTCAGTATAGATTTAGAAATATTATTTATAGTGAATGCCATAGTCTCTCAATTTGACATTGCCATCAAAGTAGATTATGACAGTCAAAATCAAAACGATCAATACCAGTCCTTTACAAGTATGCCTAGGATCGTGCTCTTCAAGTGTTCCATATCAGTTTTGATGGCTTCCAATGTTCTTTGACTCATATTGTATATATTCCACATGCTGATTATTAACAAATGTTTTTGACTTGTATTTTTTCTTCTCATATTTAGTTATGCTTCATGAGCAAATTAAGGTCCTGAAACCATCCTCCAGTCACTTAATTTGACTTTGATAAGGCAACTCTTGTACAGTTGTATACTGAGTGCCTTCCAAACTGAGGGCTTACTTTGTAGCATTCTACTAGACAGTGTGCAACTGCTATTCATAAGCATTTCACTAGCTTCCGCTCACTTTTTTTGAAGAAGTAAATTGCCAGGTCCCTCTTTCTAATATGTCTTAGTCTGAGAACTCTATTGAAACCTGCCCACCATGGGTGCCTATGCTGGCATTTCAAAATACTAGTTGCAAAGTTTCTAACATCACAATGATTTGCAAGACAAAATATCATATGTAAAAGAGTTATATTGTTTTTCATAATTTACAGGAAATAAAGCACAGAATAGTTTTATGGGAAAATATGCTAAATTGAAAGTAATACAGCAATTGAAATTCATAAGAATTTTGAATGCACAAACAAATGTACATGGAATACATGGAAGAAGTAGTGATAATAAAAACAACAATGAAGAAAATGATGTATTCTACTGAGCAAATCAGCTGCAAAGAACCTCTGTAAAGTTCTAAAAATTAAAGGCTTCACTCTGATTATTAAAATTTGAGTCAAACCATGATATTTTAAATCTTTAAATCACATCATAGGCATATGAATTCTGAACAAAATAGGAAGACTGAAAACAATTGTGGCAGGGGAACCGCAATTTTGGCAAAGAAAATTGAATACACCATGGGATACAAAAAGATTTTTAAAAAACGCCTTGTAGAAAATAAACCCAGAACACTCCTTGAATACTAGCATCCAGGATGGTAAGACTTCAGCTCACTTACTTTGAACACATCAACAGGAAAGAAGGATCACTATAAAATATATTACATTTAAGTACAAATTGTTAGGTGCTATTCAGTCAGTTCTGACTCATAGTGAAGCTATGCACAACAAAATGTAACACTGTCCATGCCTGCACAATCCTCACAATTATTCTTAGACTTGAACACACTGTTGCTGCCACTGTGCCAACACACCTAACTGGGAGACTTGCTCTTTTCCCCTGAACCCTCATTTTACTAGTAACTGGGAGACTTGCTCTTTTCCCCTGAACCCTCATTTTACTAACCATGATGTCATTCTCCAGGGACTGGTTCCTCCCAATAAAGTGTTCAAAGTATGGCTGTTGGAAGTAGCTGAGCCGGGGGTTACATCTGCCTCTGGATACCAGCAACAGTTGCCCCAGACGAAAGGACAGCCATCAGGCTTGGACTTTAGAGATACAACCTCCAGCTCAGTTTGCTTAGCTAGGCATTCTGTTATTCTGTTAGCACTGCCATTCTAATCAGTGTTCCAGCTAGCTTCCTCAAGTTACAGTTGTTCTGATAAAGTTCCGCTTACACTTACTGCATGCACTTTCAACACAAGATGTTCCTGCACTCCTAACCCTCCCCCCAAGCACCTCCCCTTGAAACATATATATAATAAACTTTCTGTGCCTGTTCTGGGTCGCAGTGTCTCCATCAGAGTGCTGCAGGGAGCGGCTTCGCTTCTGCTGTTTGACACAGACAGGGCAGAAGGAGAAACATCATGCAAAGCAGATGTATCTCAGAAGCTGTCCTCTATCTCCTCTCTAGGATAACTCTTAATTCACTTGTAAAAATATATAATTTGCCATAGTGACAACTTTTGCTATGAACTCTGCAGACCTTAGGAAGAAACCGGTCTGGCAACAATTGTTTTAGCTTTGGTGGGTTGAATTCAAAGGAAATTGTATGAGCCACTTCTGTTCACAGAAAACCTAAGTACAAAGTAACTGCATTTATGAGATCACAAAGGCAGATAACAAACTAAAGTAAAGGTGACCGACCCCTATAGACCTCACCACAATCAATTACCTGCCAGAATCCACAAACCCCCACTATTACATACAGGCACCTACGTAAATAGGCAAAGAATAGTGAAATATACTCTAAATTTAATAATCTACATTCCCTGCAGCAACTAGCCAGATTGGACCTTATGCCTCATAGCTTCAAAAGAAAGAAACATAGGAACACTGTGGTTAAGCAATTTAATGAATACTTTAGAAAAACAAAATAATTAAGTAGATGTTAGTAATGCTTTTACTATGAAAATAATAGTGTAGTATGTAGGATAGAAAATTCATAATCACCTAGTAGAAACAATAAAGTAGAAACTTATATTACCTAGTAGAAACAATGATTAATAGAAACTTATATTACTAAGAAGATTTAATCAGGGGTCTGATAAATGGAAATGATTTGTGTAAGGTTTAACTTGATCTTTTAGTGAGAATAAGAAGAAACAATTTATCATGTAGGAAAGGAGATGATGTCAAAAGGAAAATACTCAATGGTTGGAAAATGAACAGGATATGGAAAGGTCAGTTTAGCCATCACAGAAATACTTTTGTTAAGTTTGTCTAATCACAGAGTGAAGGAATGTTATGATTAAAACTGTGTAATAATTCAAGGGGAAACCAAAGTATCAAATCATTATGTACTGTGTAATTTTAAGTATAAAAATAAAGACTTGCTGAGCCGGGGCAGAAAAAACAGAGAAGAGAAGAAAGAGAGAGAGAGCCCCATCAGCTAACTAAGCAGAGGCTCCTTGATTGCTTTCATTTTCGACGACTCCACGTCTCCTCTCGTGTCCTGCGACCCTGCGAGAGCTGGACTCCCACAGAGTGCTGCGTCCCAACTTTACTTATTTCATTTGTGTTTTGTTTCTTCCTTTTTTATTCTAATCTCTTGTCACCCCAACTTGGGTTTTACCTCTCCGCTTGGATCCCAGAGAATAGTCGACTGTTGGACGCAGCAAGAGACAGTCTTATCATCCTGGCTTCTAAGGAGCATTTAGGCCGTACTTCTGTCAACACAGATTTGGTTGTTCTGGCAGTCAGTGGTACTTTTAATATACTTCTCCAACACCATAATTTAATGCATCAATTATTCTATGGTCTTCCTTGTTTACTGTTCAGTGTTCCTGTTCTCATGCATATGAGGCTAATGAAAATACCACAGCATGGGTCAGGCGCACTTTAGTCATCAAACTGACATCTTTGCTCTTGAATTATATAAATACTTCCTGTGTAAATTTACCTAATGTAATACATCACTAGATTTCCTTACCACTGCTTCCATGATTGTTGATAATGGATCCAAGAAAAATGAAGTCTTTCACAGATTCAATCTTTTCTCCATTTATCATGATAGTATTTATTGGTCCAGTGTTGCGGATTCTTGTATTCTTTACATTAAGGTGAAACTCATACTGAAGGTTGTGGTGTTTGAACTTCATCAGTAAGTAATTTTAACTTTCTTCACTTTCAGCAAGCAAGATGGTATCATATGCATGTTGTAGGTTGTTAATGAGTATTCCTCCAATTCTGATGCTACATTTTTCTTCATATAATACAGCTTCTTAGATTGTGTGCTCGGCATAAATATTGAGTAAGTATGGTAAAAGAATACAACCATGGTGCACACCTTTTCTGATATTAAATCATTCCATTTCCCCTTGTTCTGTTTCAATGACTGCCTCTAGGTCTATGTACAGGCTTACCTAAAGAGTGTCATTAATTCTTCTGGAATATGAATTTTTCACAATGTTATCTATAATTGGTTATGACCCATAAAGTCAAAAACCTCTGAAAAGGTGAACATATTTCTGTTATTCTTTGCTTCCTACCAAGATCCATCTAACTTCATCAATGATATCCATAATTCCACCTTGTCTTCTGAATCCAGCTTGAACCTCTGACAGTTTCCTATCAGTTGCAGCCATTTTTAAATTAACTTTAGCAAAATGTTCTTGCATGTGATGTTATTGATATTGTCTGATGATGTCTGCTTTCTGTTGTGTCACCTCTCTTTGGAATGGACACAGATAATGGGTTTCTTCTAATCAGTTTGCCAGGTAGCTGGTTTCCAAATTTCTTGGCATAAATGGGTGAATTAATTTTTACCATATGATACCTCTTGAAATCGTTGAACATTTCTTCTTGGTACAGTAACTGTGTATTCCTTTCATCTTCTTTTGATGTTTTCTTCATCATTCAATATTTGCCCACAGAATCCTTCACAATTGCATTTCTATGCTTGAATTTTTTCTTCAATTCTTTCTGTTTGAGAAATGCAGAGCATTTCTAACTTTAGTTTTCTAACTCCAGGTTTTTGCACATTTAATTATAATACTTGAATTTGTCTTCTCTTGTTGCCCTTTGAAATTTTTGGTTCAGCTCTTTTATGTACTCATTTCTTCCATTTTCTGTAGCTTCTCTATGCTGAAGAAAAAGTTTCAGAGTCTCTTCTGACATTCTTGTTGGTCTTTTCCTTCTATTTCTTTGTAATGACCTTCAGCTTTCTTCTATATGATGTGTTTGATGGCATCCCCAAACACTTCTGGGCTATTGACATTAGTGTCTAGTGGATCAAATCTGTTCTCTTTTTTGTGGAATGTGTGCAAGGATATATTTTGATTATTGTTCACTTTAATTTTCTTCACCTTCGGCTTGAACTTTTATAAGAACAATTGATTTCAGTTCTACAGTCTTTCCTTGGCCTTGTTTTGCCCGTATTTGCCTCAATATTGCAAATCAAGGAATGAACTTTTTCTTCAGTTCTTTCAACTTGAGAAATAGTAAGCATGTGTTTCCATTTTGGTTTTCTAACTCCAGGTCTTTGCACATTTCATTATGATACTTTGTTTTCTAGGGCTGCCCTTTCAAAGGTTCTGTTTAGCTTTATCACCCCCTCATGTCTTCTATTTGCTTTAGCATCTCTATGCTCAAAAACAAGTTTCAGAGTACAGTACAGGGTCAGAAAAATGACTAAAATCTCCAATGTGATGAACTGACAGAACAATGGACCCAAGCATGCTTACAATCATGAAAATGGTATCAAATTGGACAATGTTGACTTTTCCTATACAGAAGGTCACCATGAAATGAAGCTGATTTGAAAGAAATTTACAACTTTACTATCAAGCATACATCCTAATTAGGAAACTGTTGGCAGGCAGTAGCTTCAATTTTCTCATTCAAAGATTTTTTTAAATTGTTGTTTACTTGAAATTATTGATTATTGATTTTTGTATATCATTCACTCATTGCTAACCAGTAGCTTATTGTTAGCATAACTCCTTTTAATGGACGATGTGGCTATACATTGGTCTCATTTCTGTGTTAAAATAAGACTAAAAGAAAAATGCTTTAACAAATATAGCAATACTTGGAAATAAGTAAATATAATTTGTAAAATAACGTTTTTCAATAAAAAACATACAGAAAATAAAAATGAAACTGCTTCTTAATGGGTAATAATGACAGATGAGGAATGCTAGTGGGTTGAAAGTTGCTATTCTATGATAACGCTATGTTTGAGCTTCGCACTTAGTCACAGGCACAAATCATCCTCCTAAATGGAGTCAAGGGTTTGCACATTTAAGAAATTATGAATTACTGAAAAGTGCTCAGGGCAAATTTGGCTAAGAGTGCATGTTAACTGAGCAATCAAGGTTTCTGTCACACAAAATAGCTCAAAGCCAAAAGTGAATTATTTTCAGAAGTGAAACTGAAGAGTCAGTTGAATTGCAGATCAATGTACATACTCTGCCTATATATCCTTTTCATGACTAAGAATCCCATGTTTGGAAATGAATAGATTGCCACAGGGCAATCTAAGGAATTACTTCAGTGTTAGGATTGTGAGACTAAAAGCAGGTATGTTGATTCTAATGATGGCTTTCTTCCTCTGTATTTAAAACAACATAAAATGATTCATCTAATAAT
>NW_006408611.1:6842449-6844540 GCF_000296735.1 Chrysochloris asiatica
CATGTTTGGTAAGGTGGAGGGTCAGAGAAAAAGAGGAAGACCCCAAATGAGATGGATTGGCCAAGTGGTGGCAACAATGGACTTAAGTGTGGCAACAATAGTGAGGTTGGCCCAGGATCAAGCTGAGTTTCATTACGCTGTGCATAAGGTTGTTATGGGTTGGTACCGATTCGATGGCACCTAACAACTACAACAACCTTTATTTCATTGCGTTCAGGGAACATATTTTATATGATTTCTACACATTAAGATTTATTAAATGTGTTTTATGGCCCAGTATGTGGTCTATCTTTGTAAATATATTATATGAAAATGAAAGCAATGTATATTCTGGTGTTATTGCACAAAAATGTTCTATAAATATCTGTTAGGTCTAGTTGATTGATGTTAGTTCATTTCAACTATATATTTACTGATTTTCTAACTTATCATGTCTCTTTTTGATTGTATCTTCCCTCATTTTTCTGTCAAGTTACCTGCCTTATATGCTTTGTGTCTCTATTATAATTATTTTCTGACAATACTTAATACATAAAGTGTTTCACAGTCTGGTTTAAATAAACTCTGTGGTATTTTGCATAGATTTTCACCTCTATTTTTGAGATTTGTTTTGACCTTAGGAGAGGTAGTCCTAGTTTTGTTTCTCCCTGATTTTACTTTCTAAAAAGGCTGGCTATGAGTCAGTTTATACCTCTCATGATACTACTAGCTTCCTTTTCAACCAAAACCTTCATTGTTTTTGAGTTCACCCTTAGCTTCGTTTGAACTTCTTTAAAGTCTCATTGAGATAAATCTAGTTAATTTACAAAGATCTTCAGAGCTCTCTGTTACATTGCCTGTCTTTCTCCCTAGGAAAATATCTGAGCTATTGATCTGTAGATTGGAGTGGGGACAGTGATATCTCTGTTTTAAAAGCAGGACACTGGTCTTCTTGGTTTACCTGTCCCAATGTAGGACATCTTCTCTATGAGGAAACTGTAGTAAGGGTGATTTAAGTCTGTGTATTCTCAGTGTGCTGTACCTGAGGAGATTTTCCATTCACCAAGTGGTGGCTTAATGGAAAAAAGGTAATTATAGACCTGTTAGTCAAATTCATTTGGATTTTATTCTCTGTCAAATTTAGCTGGGGGCAGAAGGATTATGAAATGCTAGTGACCTGCATCTCCTGGAAACACAATTCAGATGGAATCATGAATTGTTGGGCTCAAGGATTGGGAAATAGAAGAGGTAAAGTGTAAAAAAAAACCAAAAAGCATTGCTAGTAACCATAGGTTGGTAGCACTACGCACCTTTCATTTGGCTCAGAGTGACACACATGTGCAACAAAATCAGATCATTGTGTTCCATGGGATTTTCATTCACTGATTTTCAGAAGTACATTGCCAGAATTTTTTGTTAGTCTGGCAGCATCTCTGAAAATTATGCAGCTTTATAACAACATGAAAGTAGCCGATGAAAGACAGGTGGCAGCTGTATTTGAGGTATATTTACCAGAAATCAAACCCAGGTCTCCAACATGAAAGATGAGAAGTCTACTACCTAACTACTACTAATGTCTTCTAACTAGGATGTGGTATAAAATTAGGGTGATCGATGGGATGATGTGATTGGTAATGATAAGTGTTCACTATGAATGAATTATGGTGGAGTATACAATTATTGGAAGAGATTAACTCAATTTATTCTGAAATACAAGCATTGGAAAGATGAAATTGTCAAGTAAGAAATAAATGTGGTTACAGTTGTATGTATGAGTTACACTAGGATAAGCTCTGGTCAGCTAATCACAAGGTCAGTGCTTCAAACCCTACAGCAATTCCTCAGAAACCCTATAAAGGATTGCTATTTGTTGGGACCAACACAACAGCACTTAACACAAAAAAAGTGAAGAGTATATACAGATGAGATGAATGGCTTCAGATGACTACAAAATGTTACGAGTCACATTTAGCAAATGCTGTAATTTTAAAAATATGACTATAAATGGAGGAGGGTGTCATGGAGTAGTTTGTAGGCACTCCACTATTCAGAAGTTGGAGAAAGAAAAACTGATAAAATAGAATGAGGAGGGGCTACAGTGTGCCCAGTGAA
>NW_006408611.1:6845620-6849173 GCF_000296735.1 Chrysochloris asiatica
GGACCATCAAGGGAGAAGACTGGAGAGCAGGACCCTACCCAGAGAAGTAGTGATGCCTGAGATGGAGGCAGAGATGATGATGTGGCGAGATGGAGCTGTTGGGTACTTTAGAAACAGAGAGGCAAAGGGGCTGTGTGCTGATGACAGACGGGCAAGCTTGTAGTGTATACCTTTTGTTTGGTTGATGACGCATGGAGGGAATTGCAACCATGGCAATGAAACAATATACAACAGGATGAATGTAAAACTAATGTTCTCCCATGTGAACTATCACGTAATTCACAATAAAACACTAAAAACAATAAACTGAGGAATAGTGGCCAATGTATTAGAAAATACAAGACAAAACTGAAGTTCTTGATGTACCCAAATTCAATTAAAAAACATTTTATGAAGTAAACTCTAAAATAGTGTGCCAAATTTTGCTTAGCAATCAAATAAGTTGAAGAACAAAACTTTAAAGTCCTTCCTAGTTCTTTGATGGACTTGATTCTTCTTTGGGTTAGGATTTACATGTGACCTCTTCAGACATGTTCCCTGACCCTCTTTATCAATAAATCTCTTCTTAATTTGTTGTTCAGGGCCCTCTAGTCAATTCAGACTTATAGCAACCTATTATAGGGTTTCCAAGGAGGAGATGTAGAGTTTGAACTGCCAACCTACAGTCATCAGTCCAGTGCTTACCCTACAGTGCTACACCAGGACTCACTTACTATGAAATACCGTCACTCTTTCATTGAGCTGAGCTTTATGTATCTGTTTGCTCATTAGGTTCATGTTGCAAAAGAAAACAGACTATCACTGACTTGGGCAAGAAGGAAAGGGGAAAAAATATCCAAACTCTGAAAGACAAAAAAAAAAGCCAAGCAAGAATCACATACCCAGCAAAGCTGTTGCTCAAATATGTCAGTTACATTAGAATATTTTTCCAGATAAACATAAATGAAAGGAATTTGCAATAACCAAATTTACAAAAAATACTAAAAAGAACCCACAACAGGAGACAACAAACTAAGATTGATATACATGACACTATCTGGAACTCAATTCAGATTTAGAAGTATCCCAAAGAAATTAAACCTACAAGGCTAAAAATCGGAAACCAGAGACATCATTTTATAACAAAGACAACTACAGAGCAAAAAGAGGGTAAAGAGTAGTTACACAATTTCCAAATGGGAAGGAAGTCAAGAAAAATTTCTATATAAAAACAAACTGGTAAAAACTGTGGAAGAAACTAATTAAATATTGGGTACCTTCAAAGAAAATTAGTACACCTTCACATCAAATGACAAAAATTAAAGCAACTAAGATTTGTTGGTGTTGTTTAGTGCTGTCAAGTCAGTTCCAACTCACAGAGGACCTGTATAGGGTTTCTGAGGAATGTCAGTGAGCTTGAGCTGCTGACCCTGTGGTTCAAACCAGCAGTGCAATCTGCTGTATTAACCTGCAACACCACACCATGAAGACTTACTAAGTACTCATCAAAAACAATGAAGAAATTGACAAGAAAATGCACAAACAATATGAACCCAGCAGAGAACATTATGTGAAACAAAGAAACCAGCAGCAACACACACAAAAAACACACACAGTAAAATGATTGCAATCAATTCATTATCAATAATTACACTGAGCGTCAATAGATTGACTGCATCAGTCATTAGATAAGAATGCATAAGACAGAATCCTTTAATATGCTTGCTAACAGAGACACACCTTACACAAAAAGACAAAAAACATTAAAAATCCAAGGACAGAAAAAAGTATATCAAGCTAATCACAATTAAAAATAAGCAGAAGTGGCAATATTAATGATTTTATGATAAAATAGACTTTCAGTACAAAGCCAGCATAAGATCCAAAGAAACATATTATCTGATGAATAATGGATGAACTGAACAAGAGGACATAACCATAATAATTATCTATGTTCCCAATGAAAGAGCTTCAAAATACACACTAATACAATTGAAGACATAAACAAATGACACTACAATAATAGGGTGTTGTTAGCTGCCATTGTGTTGGTTCCATCTCATAGTGACCCTGTATAGAGTTCTGGAGAAGCAGCTGGTGAGCTTGAACTGCCAACCTTGCAATTCAAACTGACTTTGCTGTCCAGCACATTAATTAATACACCATTTTTAAAGTACAACTAGAAAGAAACTCAACAAAGACACAGAAGAACTAAACAACACAATTAACCAACTCAACCTCAACAGATTTATACAGAGCACTCAACCCAACAAGAGCATATTACAAATTATTTTCCAGTACACATGTAACGTTCTCCAGAATACATCATTTGCAAGTCTCAATACATTTAAATCCATCAAAATGAAACAAATATAAAAAATATAACAAAATATAATACAGTGCTATAAAATTAAAAAATCAACAGTAGAAAGATAAAGGGAAAAAATAAATACATAGAAACTGTATAACACTCTACTTAGAAGCTAGTGGATAATAGAACAAATAAGAATGAAATAAAAAATCTCCTTGAGTCAAATGAGAACGGAAATATAACATACCAACAGGTAGAAAAAGAACAGAAAAGAAATAACAAAGATTAGATCAGAAATAAATGAAACAGACAATAGAAAAACAATAGACACATTATACAATACCTCTACAGCAAAGATACAGGAGACCCAATGAAACAGACACAGAGGACAATCCTAGAACCCTGAACTTAATAGGAAGAGTTAGAGAAGTAGATTCAATACATACTGGGAAGAGAAAGTGAGAAGCAATGGCAAAAGTAGGAGACTGACTGGTGAACGGACTGCTGGCCAGACACGCCATGGTCATTTGAACATATGTGAGCAATTCTGAGGGACAGACAGATGGCAGCTTGTTGGCACAGATTCACACAGGTGATCTAAAAAGTGAGATTCTATCTTGCTCCCCACACTTCCTTGGATAACAGAGGTGAGGCCAGCACTGACCACCACCTAGCCCCAGCACAGATCCTGCTTTCTGGGAGTCCCGAGCAATATGGTTGAGCCAGTGTGAGATGGGTGCTTGCTGTACCACCTTGTCTCCTGGAATCAGGTAGGCTCTTCTTCAGATTTATAGAACCCACAGAACCTCCAGGCCAGAATTAGACTAGCAGGAACCTCATAATCAGCCATCTTGCCTCCAGCTGTCCTGTGGTTTGGACATACACTCAAACTAGCAGCCTGAAGGACATCAACAAACTAGACTGTGCCCTGAACATAGACAACACTAAGGCCTATGGGAACTCCATTTAGGGCTGTGAATTCAACTATCACATCCCTTGTCCGCCACCATGTGAGTTCATTGGCTGGCAGGAAGCCACCAGAGTTTCCTCTTCTCTGGGTTCAACAACTGTAATTTTTTGTTTGTTTGTTTATTTTTCCTTTCACAGTTTAACTGGTTTTGCTTGTTAATTCTTTCTTCTCCATCTTCCTTTCTTTCCCTTTCCTTTATTTTTTCCTTTCTATTTCTACCTTAGATTTTTCCCTTTTCTTTTGTTTCTTACTGTCACTCTTTTTTCCCTCTTTCTTTCCTCTTGATTTTTTTT
>NW_006408611.1:6849768-6852792 GCF_000296735.1 Chrysochloris asiatica
CAACATACAATCATTAATTAAATACAAATATGATACCACTATGTCTCAAAGACAAATAGAAGATTTTAGCTGACACAAAGACACAACAGACAGTGGTTCAAGCAAATGACCAAGATGCAGAGCCAGAAAACATTTTTGAGGAATCAAAGGTAATGGAACTACCTGAAAGAAGTAAGTACCTTCAAGTGATTGACAGAGAATAAGGAGAATACAGATGAAAAAAAACACAAAACAAACACAATTTAGAGTAATTTAAGACACCACTATAAGAACAAACAGATAAAACAAATGCAAAGTTTTAAACAATCCAAAAGCTGCAAATAGAAACACTTATGATTAATACTAAGATTCCAGAAATGGACAATACTATGAAATGGAAAGGAAGTAGATTTGCGTCAATGTAAGCCTGAATAAGTGACATTGCAAAGAAATCTCTCAATAATAGTAAACTAGTAAAACAGTAAGTAAAAAAGGAATGAAAAATCAGAAGAAACCCTGAAAGTTATATGGGATACTATTAAGAGGAGTCATTTATGGGTGATAGGAATTCCAGAACGAGAAATGACAATAAAAAGTATGAAGAAAATTATCGAAGACTTACTGAAAGACATCTTCGCTAACAACATGAAAGATGAAAAGATAGTCATTCAAGGAGTCAAATGAATTCCAAACAGGATAGACCCCATAAGAAAACCACTAAGGCATAACACAATTGACAAGTAAGAAATCCTGAGAGCAGCCCAGGAATATATAAAGTTACCTACAAAATAGAACCAATAAGACTAAACTCTGATTTCTCAGCAGAATCCATGCAGAGCAGAAGGTAATGGGATGCCATATACACAACTCTGAAAGAAAACAATTGCCAGCCAAGAATCATATAGCCAGAAAAAAACTGTCCTTAAAATATGATAGCAAAAGTAGGGCATTTTCAGATAAACAAAAATTAAACAAATTTGTAATAACTAGAACAATTGTACAAAAAATAACAAAGGGTGTTCTTTGGAATGACAACCCATAACAGCAGGCAACAAAAGAAGATTAGCATACATGATAATATCACCCAGAATTCAATCTAGATATAGCACTATCCAAAGTAAAACAGCCCTACAAGACTGAAAACAAAGCACCAGAGACACCAATTTATAATGAAGTAAACTAAAAGCAAAGAGATGGAAAAGTGTAAATACTAAACCCCCAAATGGCAAGGAAGTCAAATACATTTTGATAACAACAGCAATGAAGAAATTAAAAGAAAACCAACAAACAAGATGACTTCAGTGTAGAAATTTACATGGAAAAAAAAACACAAAACCACTAGAAACATTACCATAAAACCCACAAAAAACACAGTGAAATGACAGCAATCAAATCACATATATCAATAAATACACTGAATGTAAATGAATTCAATGCACCATTAAAGAAACAGAGTTAACAAAATAGATACAAACTTTGGTACATACACACAATGGAATACTACACAAAATTGAGAATAATAACGAATCTGTGTAACACCTCATAAGAATAAACTTTTAGGACAGTATGCTGAGTGATATTTGTCAATCACAAAAAGGGCAAATATTGTATGAAGCCACTGCAGTAGAAATTAAGAAAAGGTTTTATTGCTAAAAGAAGCATTCTATGATGGATGCCATCGGCGGAAAGGAAGGGAAAATTATTCACTGTATAAAGGACAGACACATGTTAACTTGGGTGATGGAAAGACAATATGTAATAAAATGGAGTCTAGCATGGAAAAGGTGAAAGTATTGGAAGACACAGGGTGAAGTGCAAGAGGTAAAGTGAATAAAAGTAAATCCCAGTACAACGGAAGGAATTATAATTATTATAATGAAACAAAATATATGGTTTGTTGAATGTGGGACTAATATGTTAAACCTTTGGTCAAACTTCACTTAATTCACAATGAAAAGTTTTAAAAATAGAATCAAGAAATTGGCTCTTTGAAATGATTAATGAAATCGACAAGCCATTGTCAAATCTAACATAAAAAAAGGAGAAAATACAAATAACACACATAAGAGACAACATGAGTGATATTACAAAAGAACCAAAGTGAGGGGAAAAGAATAAGAACAAAATAATATAAAGAAATGTACTGTATGAATTTGAAAATCTAGGAAAAAATGGACAAATTAAAAAACAAAATACAGCCTACCTACCTAAACTAACAGAAAACTTGAACGGGCCAATTACAAAAGAAGAAATTCATCAGCTCATTTAAAACCTCCCTACCCCCCAAAAAAGTCTGTGCTTAGATGGTTTTACTGGTGAATTCTACTCACCATTCAGAGAATAATTAACACCAATTCTACTCAAGCTATTCTAGAACACTCCAGAATATATTGTTTGAAGCTAACAACACTCATACCAAAATCAGACAAAGATGTCACTAAAAAAGAATATTATAGGCCAATATCACTCATGGGCATAGATCAAAAAACTCTCAGCCAAACCCCAGCCAATAGAATTTAACAACATTTAAAAAAATGACACATCATGACCAATAGAACTCATACCAAGGATTCAAGGAGAGTTCAGAATTAGAAAAACAACTAGCTTTATCCAAAACAAAAATAAAACAAAGGAAAAGAACCACATGATCATATTGATTGATGCAGAAAAGGCATTTTATGAAACTCAAAGCACCTTTCTGATTAAAGCACAACAAAATATGAATAAAAGGGAAGTTCCTCAACATAATTATGAGCATCAACATTACTCTCAACAAAGAGAAAGTAAAAGTATCCCCTTTGTGAACAGGAACCAGACAAGAATGACCTCCATTTTTATTCAATATTATGTAGAAAGTCTTAGCCAGAACTATAAAGAAAGAAAGGGAAATTAAAGGTGTCCAACTTAGCAAAGAAGAAGTAAACTCTATTTGTAGATGATATGATCATATACATAGAAAGTTCCAAAGACTCACCAAGAATATTAATGGAACTAATTTAAAGACACAGCAAAACAGCAGGGTACAAGAACAATATACAAAATTCA
>NW_006408611.1:6854167-6855395 GCF_000296735.1 Chrysochloris asiatica
TCATAGTGACCCCATTTACAGCAGACCAAAACACTGCCCAGTCTGTGGCATCCTCATAATTTTTAATACATTGAGTCCATTGCTGCTGCCACTCTGCCAATCCATGTCTTTGGGGGATCATCTCTTTTTCAGTGACCCTCAAACTTACCAAGCATAATGACCTTCTCCAGGGATTGGTCTCTCCTGATAATATGTCTGAAGTATGAGAGATATGAGGAATGTGTTTCCCCATCCTTGCTTATAAGGAGCATTCTGGATATACTTCTTCCAACACAGATTTGTTTATACTTCAGTAGTCCATGATATGTCAAGTCTTCTTCTCCAACACCATAACCCAAATGAATTAATTATTTTACAGTATTTCATATACACTATCCAACTCTCACATACATATGAGGCAATTGAAAATATCATGGCTAGGGTCAGGCATAGTTTAGTCTTCAAAGAGATATACTGGCTTTTGGAACAGTTGAACAAGGTCTGTGTAGCAGATTTGCCTAATGTGAGATGTCATTTGATTTCTAGACGGTTGCTTCCATGAGTGTTGATTGTGGATCCAAGCAAAAGGAAGTATTTGACAATTTCATTTTTTACATTATTTATCATGATGTTATTTATTATTCTAGTTGTAACGTTTTTAATTTTTTTTACAATGAGGTGCAATCCATCCTGAAGACTTTGGTTTTTGATTATCACCAGTAATTATTTTAATTCCTCCTCAATTTCAGCAAGAAAGATTGTATCATCTGAATATTACAGGTTGTTAATTTTTCTCCAATCCCGAAGACATGTTCTTCATCATATAATCCAGGTTCTCAGATTGTTTGCTCAGCATACCCACTGAATTAGTATAGTGAAAGAAAACAGTCATGGCTCACATCTTTTCTGAACTTAATTCATTCATAATTCAATTGTTCTATTAAAATGACTGTCTCTTGTTCTATGTACAGAATCCTCATGACCACAATCATGTGTTCTGGAATATCCATTCTTTGCAGTGTTATCTGTAACTTGCCATAAACCACACAGTCAAAAGCCTTTACATAGACAATAAATAACATTTAAACATATTTTTGGTATTCTCTGCTTTCAGCCAAGATCCATCTGACATCAGCAATGATTTCTCTTGTTCTTCTTTTCTATCCAGCTTGAGTTTCTGGCAGTTTCCTGTCATTGTACTGTTGCAGCTGTTTTTTAATTATCTTCCGTCAAATTTTAGTTGCATGTG
>NW_006408611.1:6856245-6858120 GCF_000296735.1 Chrysochloris asiatica
ACTCAAAATTATTCCAGAATACAGAAGAGGTTGGAATGCTTCCTAATACATTCTATGAAGCAAGCATAGCCTCATACCAAAACCAGGGAAGGACATCACTAAGAAAGAAAATTATAGACCAATTTCCCTCATGAACAAAGATGCAAAATTCCTAAACAAAATCCTAGCCAAAAATAACTCAACAACACATCCAAAAAAAGAATGCATTATAACCAAGTGAGATTCTCATCAGGGGTGCAATGATGATTCAACATTAGAAAAAACAATCAGTATAATCTACCAAAAAAATAAGAAAAAGGAAAAGAACCATATCATCATATAATGATGCAGCAAAAGGCATTTGACAAAATCCAACAGCCAATCAGGATAAAAACACTCAACAAAGTAAGAATTCAAGGGAAATTCCTCAACATAATTCAGAGCATATATACAAAACCAACAGCCAATATCACTTTCAATCAGGAGAAACTGAAAGATTTCCCTTTCGAGCAGAAACCAGATAAGGATGCCCTTTATCACCACTCCTTTTCAATATTGTGTTAGAAGTCTTAGCCAGAGCTATAAGACAAGATAGGGACTTTAAAGACATATAAATTGGCAAAGAGGAAGTAAAACTGTCTCTATTTGCAGATGATATAATCCTAGACACAGAAACCCCCAAAGACTCAGCAAAAATAAAAATTAAAAAAAAATATTAGAACTCATTGGTAGATTCAGCAAAGTGGCAGGTTAAAACATCAACATACAAACATCAGATGGATTCCTCTATACTAATAATGGACATTAGGAAAGCAATACCATTTACAATAGCCGCTCAAAGGATGAAATATTTAGGAATAAATGTAACCAGAGAAACAAAGTTCCTATACAAAGAAAAACTACAAAATGCTACTATAAGAAACCAAAAGACACTTACAAAAATGGAAGAATATACCATGCTCCTGGATAGGAAGACTTAACATTGTGAAAATATCAATACTACCCAAAGCAATCTACACATTTAATACAATCCCAATCCAGATTCCAAGAACATTCTTTAAAGAGATGGAAAAAATAATTACAAACTTTATATGGAAAGAAACCCATGATAAGCAAAGCACTCCTTAAGAAAATGAACTGCGTTGGAAGTCTCTCATTCCCTGATTTCAAATTTACTACATGGCTACAGTGATTAAAACAGCCCAGTACTGGTACAATGAAAGATACAATGATCAATGGAACAAAATCAAGAATCCAGATATCCACAAACAGCCAACTGATCTTTGGCAAATGACCAAAGTATGTTAAATAGGGAGGAGAGAGTCTCTTCAAGAGATGGTACTGACAGAACTGGAAATTGATATGCAAAACACTGAAAGAACAAAACCTTTGCCTCACAATGGTATACAAAAACCAAGTCAGCAAGGATTAAAGACCTAAACGTGAATCCCAGAATTATAAAGTTCATTAATGAAAAAATAGGGACAAATTTAAGGGCCCTAATACATGGTACGAAGTACTGGTGTGGCGCTGTGGGCTAATGTGTCAGACTGCAAGGTCGGTGGTTCAAGCTCATGAGCTGCTCCTTGAAAACCCTATACAGGGTTGTTATGGGTCAGAATCAACTCAATGGCACTTAACAACAACAACAATACAAGGCACACACAGCCTACCAAAAATTGTGAAAACTATACAAACAAGACAAAACAGATGACTGGGACATGCTAAAAATTAGAAACTTATGTGCATCAAAAGATTTCACCAAAAGAGTAAAAAGTGAGCACACTAATGGAAAAAAATCTTTTACAATGACATATCAGACAAGGGACTACTTTCTAAAATCTATGGAAAACTATAACACCTCTACAATAAAAGGACAAATAACCCAATTAAAAA
>NW_006408611.1:6858220-6860612 GCF_000296735.1 Chrysochloris asiatica
CAAACCACCACATAAAACAAACTGATAGATGACTGGTAGCAATGTTGGTGAGTCTGTAAAATGGCTCAAACACTACAGAAAATGGTATGATTGCTTCCAGAAAAAGTTGGAAACAGATATTATCAAACATCTGTAACATGTATGGCCCAAGAATCCCTCTACTTTATTTATACCCACAAGACACAAGAAGATATATGCAAATGATGTTTATCGCAGCACTATTCACAATAGCAAAAAGTTGGAGACAGTCTAAATGACCACCAGTGGAAGAATAGATAAATAAACTTTTGTGCACATATGCAATGGAATATTATGTAATTCTGAAGAATAATGATGAATATGCAAAGCACCTCATAATATGGATGAACCTGGAGGCTGTTACACTCAAACACACAAGCAAAATTACTGTATGAAACCACTGCTGTAAAAAGATGAGAGACGGTATTCATGCTAAAAGAAGTATTCTTTGATGGCTATTAGGGTAGGAGGGAAGGGAAAGTAATTCACTGTCTAGAAGGTTGTTATTATTAAGTGCCATTGAGTCTGTTCTGACTCAAAGTGAATCTGTGTAGAGTTTCTGAGGCCTTAAATGTTCCAAGGAGCAGACACATGCTACCTCATGTGATGTGGAGGGCAATATACAAGAAGAGGGAGATTGCAGAAGAATAATGAAGACAGATGATGACATAGGGAGGTATGCAAGGATTAAAGTGGACAGAAATAAATAACGTTATATATACAATCCTGAAGCAACATTGTTCTACTACTAGATACACATACAGATACACAGGTTGAAGAGGTATGGGAAGGAGAGAGGGACTATACCCACACATATATAAGGCTTGATAGAGAATATTTGTACATGAATATTTACCTTTGCTCTAAATATACCTATGAATGTAGTAGAGCATACATACACAGGGCAAAATGAGGTAAACTCCTTAGATACTATCAAACATCTTAATGAAAATAGTTGTTGGTCTTGAGTGTTCAGGACCTCAATGATGAATTGGCATAATATAGTCCACAAAGACAATGTTCTACAACCTTTGGTAAATAGTGACTGGGATCAAAAAAACTCATGAGTGGTTATCTAAGGTGCAACAATTGGTCTCTCCAAGTGCAGAAGAAAGAAGAGTAATGAAAATTGAAGACAAATTGAATAAATTAGTCCAATGGACCAATGGACCAAGTGAACATCAGTCCATTGACTCTGAGACAAGGAGAAGTAGATGGTAACTATCACTACCAACTACTCTAAAAGGGATGATATTAGAAGGTCCCAGATATAGTGGAAGAAAATGTGGACCAAAACTGAAAATTATAAAAAAACAAAACAAAACAAAACAAAAAAAACCAGGATTACTGGTCAGATAAAGACTGGATTATCCTAAAACCACGGCCCTCGACAACCCTTAAATTCTGGAATGGAAATCACCTTTCGTGGCCCAATTTTTAGTTAAGCAGCAGACAGACATATAGGTGGGGAGACAACAACAGGAGGCAGGTATGCTCTCCATGAAATCATCACTCATTCAACATCAAAAAGTCAACATTTACCTAAGGAAAAAGTTGAGAAGCAATAGGAAGGAGGGTGGAAAAGAAATACAGAACACAGGGAGGAAATGGGATAACGGTTGTTGCTTGGAGGGGATTGTAATCATAGAGATGAAAAAGAGTGCATGACTTGTTCAATGTAAAAATGATTGAAGATCTTCTATGTAAACATTGATTCAGTTCCCAATAAAAGTTAAAAAAAGAGCAACTAAACAAAACTGTATGCTATGATTCTGAGTAAAGACTAAGCATTATCAATGAGTCATGATATCATATACAAATAGCTCAGAGACAAAGGATAGGACTTGATTCTATAAAGAGTGAGTAGAAAGGAAGAACAAAACAACATAAAACTTCATTTTTAGAACATTTTCTAAATCTAATCAGGAGACCCAGAAAAGGAGACAGACAGGGTTAAAGCTTTCCAAAAAAGAAGGAGTCTTCAGTGTCTTAGCTGAGACCAATGGTGAGAGTAAGGAAAAGATTAATCCTGTTTGGAAAGTGAATGGGTTTCTAATTTCCAATATGGACCTTCTTAACATCAATGTAACAGTTAAAAACATGAACTGTGGTGGTAAGATGCTTGGGTTCAAATTCAATTTGCAAGTTATTTAAATATTTCACTTAATGCCATCTGTTTCCTTCTTTGTAAAATGTGAATATGAACAATACTTACCCTATCACTTTATTAGATCTCATAAATTAGTTAATGTGTAAAGTGCAGAGATGGCACATATATGCTGCACAGAAGTATTGACCAATAAATAAATACCCCGTGCATGCTAGCCAAAAGCAGAAATGCTTTCAGTGGCTAGGTCTAGTTTAAAATAAAAAT
>NW_006408611.1:6868872-6870424 GCF_000296735.1 Chrysochloris asiatica
GTACAGGGTTTCCGAGGGTGTAAATCTTTACGGGAGTAGAAAGCCTCATCTTTCTCCCGCGGAGCGGCTGGTAGTTTCGAACCGCTGACCTTAATGTTCGCAGCCCGATTCGTAACCACTACGCTACCAGGCATAGACTGAATGGGTAAAAGAGGGAAAATAATGTTAAGATACTTGACTATCTTTGAATATTGGTTTCCTTTGCTTGCTACTGAAAACAGACACTTGAGTGGAATACAAAGGAGTAATGGGAAACATGATTACAGAAAGCTTATAAGTCCATCTTCAGGCTATTGGAATACCTAAAAAGGGTTCTAGAATTATCCCAGTGCAATAGGCTTCCTGTGGAGACTTTGTAGTCTATAGGTGGAATCCTGAGCCCCATCTAGAACCTTCTGAGGTGGGACATTCCTACTTTAAAGGACAAGCAGACCAACCTGGAATAGCTAGAGGAATAGAAGATATTTCCTGAAAGAAAGACCAGCAGGAAAAATCCAGAACAAAAATGGTAGAACAACAAGCAAGTTGTCAGCAGGGGAGCTATCATGGCAAGCAATCAAGTCCCTTCAGGACAAACATCCCTCCAAGACTGAAACTCAAAGGGAACACATGAGCAGGCATGCAAACTTGCTGGTGGCCATATTGGTCTACTAGTGAGTGGAAGACGGGGAAAGGCAGCAAAGAAGATACGGGCCAAGTTTAACCATATTCCATACACTCCTGTTGACCTAGAGTTGAGAGAAAGAAGTGAAGGGGTTGGGTGGTCTGAAATGTGGTGAGACCTGTGGATTCCTAAAGCCATGGACAAGGACACAGCCACAGAGGGCTGTTTTTGAGAGCCAAGCGCCCAGCTGATGTGACGTGAGGGGAGATGTATGAGAGTGCCCAAACTTGTAGACAGTACCCATACGATGCGGCTTCAATAGCTTGATGATAGGGGGCTGGGACAGAATCCCCACTGAATAGTTTTCATCTTGTCTAGACAGGTCAGGTGAAAGGAAATGGGGATAAGATTCTTATGATCCAACAATGAGTAATTTTTATCATGACTAATTGTGACTGTCACAACTGTAAAGTTAGAAGTTTTATAACAAAAAGAGGGGAGTAATTAATCTTGCAGTCAGTCCAGAACAGAGACCCCTAGGATCTTTGAGGGACAGGAGGACAAGCGGAATGTGGGGCCTTATCCAGAGAAGCAGTGACACCAGAGATGAAGGCAGAGATGAGGATATGGAGAGAGGGAGCAGCTGAGGACTCTGGACTCATGAAAAGAGAAAAGTTGTGCGCTGGCAGCCAGGTGCTGGTGGCCAGGGGCCAGCTTGCTGAATGTTACCTTTGGTTTTTAAAATTTTTTAAATGATGATATATTCCTGAGTGTTTTTGTGTACACCACCACACCCCACACACACCCCCAAAAATAGAGGGAATAGAAGCAAATACTGTTGAAGGATAATGCACAGAAGAGATTGTAATCACTGCAATGAAACAATGAGTGTAAAACTGAAGTTCCCCCATGTAAACTAATCACTCAATTCACAATAAAAACTCTAAA
>NW_006408611.1:6870524-6873766 GCF_000296735.1 Chrysochloris asiatica
AGATCTTCTATGTAAACATTGATTCAGTTCCCAATAAAAGTTAAAAAAAGAGCAACTAAACAAAACTGTATGCTATGATTCTGAGTAAAGACTAACGGCAACCTTATGGGTGTCAGAATATAACTGTACTCCATATGGTTGTCAATAACTGATTTTGGGGAAATAAGCTGCTGTTGTTGTTAAGTGTTGTTGAGTCAGTTCTGACCCATAGCAATCCTGTATAGTGTTTTTAAGGAGCGGCTGGTAAGCTTGAACTGCCAACCTCATAGTTCAAGCTGATATTACAGTCCAGTGCATTAACCCACAGCACCACACCAGGACTCCTTGGGAAAATATATATCACGACATTTTCTGTCAAGGTGCCTCAGGATGAACTTTAACCTTTAACCTCTAAGTCTATATCTGAGTGTGTTAACCATAATGATGAATGTGCACCACCCAAGGAATCCTTGATACAAAATTGCTACAGGTTTTAATCCCTGTATGGAGACTTGGTATTCTAGCCAAGGATTGACTTGAGTGTTGCAGTGTTGTTGGAAGTTATGCCAGCAACATTTCATACTATTAACATAGGTACCCATGGTGGACAAGTTTCAACAGAATTGCTAGTCTTTGAAGGAAGAAGCATCTGACAATCTACTGCTAAAAATAAAAATAAATTTAATAAAAAAAGGTCAGTGAAAACCTTAAGGATAGCTGTGTAAGAGTGAGTTAAAATTTTTTTTCCAGCTAACAAAACTACTGCAACAACAAAACAATGGTTTGTAGACATAGACATTAAATGCTACACTTAAATGAACTATAGGATCATGAGCTTCGCTTTGCTATCAGACAGTAATGAAATAGCCTTTAAATATGGAAAGTGCTTTAAAAAAGCCTGCCAAGAAGAACTCACTGACTAAAAAGTCAGGGAGAAAAATCTTGCTTTGAGATTAGGGGAATTGAGTTGGTAAAGGCAGTTCAATTTACCAATGCTCATGCTGTTACCCTCATTTAAAACTCTAGACAAGTTATGCAGTCTATGAGGACAGTAAAATAAAGAAAAAGATAAATATATGTTGTGAGCATGCAAAAATAGCTTGGATTATTTGAATAAGAAGGGAGTAATGTAATGTTAATCAAATTAACAAAGGCAAAAATTTAAACTGAAACCATTAAGGATTCGATGAAGGCATGCTGTGTAAGTGGCAAGTAAATGAACAGATTGTAAAAATTTCAATAAATGAGAGAAGAATAAGTGTCCTTTTTTGGATGGAAATTTGTCTCATTACAAGTCTAACCAACCATATCAGAAGAATATCCATGCTCTAAAGAAAAAGAACTTTACAGAGAAGTCAAAGAGAAGATCTAAACTGCTTCCTCCAAATAGTTTGTTTGGACTTCTTGAATTTATATTCTCATTATTGTTGATAATATCCCCCTGACCTCAATATTCAGTTCCAACACTTGCTATCTGATTCAAAGCATATTTATACTTCTTGGCTCAAACAAACTTCATACATAAAATATAAGTTCTTCCTGAAAAAATATTATCCCATCCCAGAGGCAACAACATTTTCTCCCTCCATATTTTAGTAGGAAATATTATACAGAGACAGGAAGGTGTGTTTTTCTTGGGGTTTATATTTTCAGCCTCATGATATGACTGAAGGTTCTGACCAGGTAAGCCAGTGCTGCAGTGTTGCAGGAATTCCCAGACTGTACAAGAAACATGATAACAGGGAAGACTGACTCAAAGAAGAAATCACTGGGAGTTCTCACAGAAAATTCATCAGAAATGGAATGAGTCATTTCTGAAAAATCATTTGCAAAATCTGCTGCTATCACAAAAATATCACAAATGGATAACTGTAAAGAACAGGAAATAACCTGTCACAATTCTGGTGGCTAGGAGTCCAAATCAGACTCTTAGCTAATTTAATTCCTTCTATGGATCACTCTCTTAGTTGCTGGTGATTGCTGCATTCCATTGCTAGGAGATGATCTCATGCTGCCTCTCCTCCCCTTGTGTGTGTTTGTGTGTCTATTTTATGATGTTTTATTACTTAGAAGTGACTAGCATTAAAACTCACCCTCCTTAGTATAACCTATTTAATATATCAAAACACAATTTCCACAGAGAATCTATCTGAAGATATCAGGACTGGGACTTCACTAAGTCTTATTTTGGGGGGGCACAAGTCAATATATAACATCTTTTTTTAAAAAAAAACTATTTATTTACGTGAAACCTACAGACGTAAATGTAAAACTATTACAACACTGGAAGATTAAATGGGAGAACATTATAGGACTTTAACAGTAGGCATATGTATCTTAAATCAAACATAAAAATCACTAACCATAAAGGAAAAGATGGATACATTGGACTTAATTTATACGTAGGTTCATCAAAATACATCATTAAGTACAAAAGAAAAGTCACAGGATGGAAGATTCTTGCAATTCATATCTAGTGAAAGGATTCATGTCCAGAATATATATGTAACTACAACTTAATGAAAATGAATTAAATAAAATGTGTCAAAACATTAATAGACACTTCATTAAAGAGAATACCCAAATGTCCAATGAATTACTTAATGAAGTTTAACCTTACTGGTCATCAGATAACTGTGAATAAAATGATAATTAATATCACTACATATTTATGCAGATAGTCAAAAATAAAGACAGCCAATTCTATCAGTAAGAATCTGGAGCAACTGAAAGTATTTTACATTGTCTATGAGAATATAAACCATTACAAGAACTTTGGAAAAGACTTGGGTAGTATCTCTTAAAGCAAATTATAAGAAACAAAACAAAACTATCTCTCTACCTTCTTAACTTCTCTGTTTCATAGCAACCCAGTAGAGGGACTCCAAGGAGTGGATGATGACTTTGAACTGACAACCTTGTTGTTCATACTACCTTGCAGTCTTGTGCTTATTGTACAATGCCAGGACTCCTATACAGATATAGGTACATATGCATACATGTATATGTGTGGCACTGTAGGACAATGCACTGGGCCCCAAGGTCAGTGTGAATTGCAATACTGGCTGTTTAAACTCAACATCCACTCCTTGGAAACTCTATACTGGATCAAACTGACTTGATGACACTTAAGAACATCATGTGTGTGTATGTATGTATACAGGGTTGTATTCTTTCACTGTACTTATTCAACCCGTAGGCTGAGCAAATAATCTGAGAAGCTGGATGATATGAAGAAACATGTGGCATCAGGATTGGAGGAA
>NW_006408611.1:6880505-6888101 GCF_000296735.1 Chrysochloris asiatica
CAGGGTTTCTGAGGCTGGAAATCTTCACCGGGGCAGAAAGCGTCATCTTTCTCCCATGCAACAGCTTGTAGTTTCAAACTGTTGACCTTGAGGTTCGCAGCCCGATTCGTAACCACTACGCTACCAGAACTCCTTATAGGAGTGAAAAATCTCTTAATTCTCCTGCTGGTGGTTTCAAACTGATGACCTTGTGATTAGCAGCCTAGTGCATAACCCAGTACACTACCAGACCTCCATGGTACTATACATATATAACTTATAATAAATATATCTTCATAATCATAATAAATACCTATGTTACTTGTTTATGTACAATGGTGCTTCAAAAATTTCATGTAAAAATGCATTATTTTTAATGTCATTTTCCAGGAATTTCTTGAGCTGCCCTTATTTGTATTGTACTTTGTATATTTAAAGTTAAAAGTTTACCATATGACAGTTTTACCATATGCATGTTTTAAACCTTTAGCAACAGTATCTAATCTTGTGTATGTCTCATCTCTTGAGTGTTGTAGTTTATCTAATTTTCTTAGAAAACTTTTACTATGAGATGCATCATGGCTTCCTAATAACAGTAAAATCAGTGCTAGTAATAGCAGCAACAAGAAGCAAAGGAGAAACATTGATTTGGCTGTGAAACAAAAGGTTATTAAATACCATGGATGCAAAAAATCAGTAATTGCTAACACCGGCAAGGTAGGCAAGGCATGTCTTACTCAATAGCCTCTGAGATCCTCAAAAACAAAGAAAAAAAAAAAAAAAAAAGCCCAAGCTATTAAACCAAGGAAGAAGATGTGTCTTCCATAAATATTTACAGCCTAGGAAACCCTTTGTTGGTGTTGGTGAGTGTCAATGAGCAATTGTCAATCATAGCAACACTATATAGTGTTTCTGAGGAGCACGTGGTAGCATGAACTGCTGACCTTGAGGTTCAAACCAACCTTGCAGTTCAGCGCAATTACCCATGTTGGAACCAACTCCACAGCATGTAACCACCACCACCACCAAGCTGTTGTATTGGCTCCCCTGAAAGTTACAAGGCTAAAATAAATGCCATAAGAACTTATATCAAATATATTGAAATTGTTAATGATATGGATTGAGGATCAAACAGAAAAAATGAATCTCTCTCAGAATATTGACGATTAGTTCTAAGGTATAAAGCTTACTCAAAATTCTTAAAGATAAAGCATATGGTGTTTGCACAACTTACAAATCACATAATGTCCTGTTTTATAGAATGTATTATGGACATCAAGGAGCTCTGGTAGTATAGTGGTTACAAATCGGGCTGACAACCGCAAGGTCAACAGTTGGAAACTACCAGCTGCTCTGTGGGAGGAAGATGAGGCTCTCTGCTCCCATAAACATTTACAGCCTCGGAAACCCTGTCCAGGGTCACTATGTGTCGGAACCGACTCCACAGCACATAACAACAACAACAAATTATGGATATCAAGCAACACATAACTGTATTTGCAAGATATTTGCCTAACAGGTAAAAAATGCTGTCTGCGTATGAAGCTTCACTTGTCTATTATCATTTCAATTTAACCTGAAGCTTTGTCTCAATATTTTTCATTATCTCTCAGATGTTTAACAATGAAACACATGAAGATTAATTGAGTCTGCTAAAGAGGCTATTAGGAGCAACATTCTTGTCTAATTGAACACATCTCAGTCTATTAGAACTAAAAATGGTATACATGTATTAGGTCTCTGAATTGTGATTTTTAGCTCATTATTGAGAAGAGACCAAGATATGCATAAATGTTACAATTTTTCTGCAAAATTTGTCAATTTGATGAGCAACTTTTCATATGCAAATATCTAATGGGACTGTTCCTCAATATAAATAACCATTTTGTTTATTAATTCTGACATTAAATAGGTAGAATCAAAACTCACATTTGCATATGGTTTTCAAAAATACAAACTGGTGGTAAAAATATCAAGTGGGGATGAATTAGGGAGTGTATTGATGATGTCATTATGTAGAGCCATGTCCAAACAACTTTATTTGATATCACCCACGGACTTTTTAAAAGTCTATGCAACTGAGCTTATCCAAATATCTGGAAATGATCCTGTGATATCTGTTTATATGAGTCAACGTGGGTAGGCCATGCACTAACTAGTTATTGAATCTGACATTAATCTAAGTGCTGCCTTAATTGACTTTAAGAAAGTATCCCAGATACGTTCAGTAGCTTTCATCCAATAAATTGAAGGCCTTAAGAACAAACACTGAGGATTCCAGAGCAATCTTGGCTCCTGCTTAATTTCTAGTTTGCTGGTCTGCCATCAGATTGCATACTTACTAGTCACCAAGAACTATGTGAGTTAATTCATAATTTGTGTTGTTGTTAAGTGACATTGAGTCCATATTGACTCATAGTGAAGCTGTTTCCAAGGAGTAGTTGAGATTGGTTGGATTGAACTGATGACTTTGTCCTATACCGCCACAGCCATAGTATATATTTACATATGCTTATATGCATATGTTGTTGTTAAGTACAGTTGAGTCAGTTCCAACTCTTAGTGGCACTGTAGAGGGCTTCAAAGAAGCAGCTGGTGGGTTTGAACTATCTAGCTTGTGGTTTACAGTCCAGTGCTGATCCACAGCACCATACCAGAAATATATACACACATATCTATATTATACACACACAGCTTCCCTTTCACATATATTTTCATTAAAATCAGAATCAATCACCGCCTAGAAGGACAAAACACACACTTGTAACTCACAAATATGAGTGACTTAAACTACTGAGTCCTCATGTGGCACTGTAGGATAACAACAAGGTTGGTGGTTGGTGGTTCAAACCCACCAGCCACTCCTTGGAAACCTTACATAGGGTCACTATGAGTCAAAACTAACTCAGTGGCACTTAACTACAACAACAGCAACAATTTGTCATATGTATGTTTTCCTATTGGTTTTCAAGAACAACTGTACTGATGTTATGTTGTGCTCCATAAATCCTTTTGAGACTAAAGGACTTATTCCATATCCTGGAATTTCTTCTGACTCTCAGGCTTCAGTTCTTAACCCTCTCAAAAAGCACCTCAGTTGAGTAAAGCCACCTCTCCCAAAGTCATCTCACCTTCCGAGAGTCCTCATTAAATATCTGGTTGACATGTGGGTGTAAATTTCTCACTCCAAGTTGTAAAATCTCCTTAGGACCATCCTATCTTAAAAGACCACCAGGGGACCTTCACTTAGACTGCATTGCAGTTTTCTTTCTTCCTCTGTTGATTCCTACTTTTTTGTTGTTTCCCTTCTTTACCTTTTTAATCTAAAAGCATTTCCTAGTATTTCATGCATACCAATCTCATCTCAGAGTCACATTTCTGAAAAACTCAACCTGAGAAATATTCATTCACTTGACCAGACAAAAGAGGTTCAAGGTCCCCAGAATAATCATCCAAAAACGAAGTGGGGCTATCAACAGAACTGCACTTTTAATCTTTTAAAAATGACATTCGACACATCATACACATCACCCGACAAATGTGAATATCAATGTGAACAATAACATAGACTACTAAGATTTAGAATCATAAAGATTCACAAGGAACTTTCCTAGTATATTATGAAACTTTACGTAAAATCCATTATATGAAGTATAGGTCTATTGCCTTTTTTAACCTCATTTATTTTAAATTTAGTTCATCATCATGGAGCATAGATGATAAATATAAATTGAAGAGGAGCCATTTCTTTCATTGACCAAGAGAAAGTTTTGCTGATAATATAGCATGTATGTGCTTTATATATATACATTTGTTGCTGTTGTTAAGTGCCATCGAGTCGGTTTCAACCCATAGCGACCCTGAGTAGGGTTTCCGAGGCTGTAAATCTTTACGGGAGCAGATCGCCTCATCTTTCTCCCGAGGAGCAGCTGGTAGTTTCAAACTGTTGACCTTCCGGTTCACAGCCCAATTCGTAACCACTAAGCTACCAGAGCTCCTTATATATATACATACATATGCTGGTATCCAGACAGCTTTAAATATAAGCAATTATTTGGCTTAACGTTGGGAAATTAAATGAGGAGATAAAGTACCTAACTAGGTAATTTAGGTAATGTAGAATTCCTGAAAGACTTTTCAGTGGAGTTGTTTAAACAATCCTGTTGTTATTTGGTGCCACTCATGGAGACATTATGCATAACAGAATGAAACAGTGCCTGGTCTTGGATACAAATATATATGATTAGTTGCTGCTATTGTTGTAGTTAACTGCCATTGAGTTGGTTCTGACTCATAGCAACCTAGTATAAGGTTTTCAAGGAGTGCCTGGTGGGTTTGAACCACCAACAACCAAGCTTGTTGCTATCCTACTGTGCCACATGAGGACTCAGTATATAAGTCACTCACCTTCATTAACGTCAGCATTTTTGAGTCCACTGCTATACTTATCTTGTCACTGCATTTCATTTAGGGTTTTCCTTATTTTCCCTGACCCTCTACCAAAAATGATGCACTTTATCAACCACGGATTTTTCCTGATGACAAGTCAAAAGTCATCAGGCATGTAAAGCCAAAATTCATGATTCGAAGGAGTTTTCTGGCTCCAAGACCGATTATTTTCTTTTTTTAGCAGTCCATGGTATATTTAATATACTTCATTAACACCATAATTTTAAAAGTATCAATTCTTCTGCCTTCTTTTCTCACTGTCAAACTTTCACATGGTGGTGGTAGTTATGTGCTGTGGAGTCAGAACTGACTCAGTGACCCTGTACAGGGTTTCTGAGGCTGTAAATCTTTACAGGAGCAGAAAGCCTCATCTTTCTCCCGCGGAACAGCTGGTAGTTTTGAACAGCTGACCTTAAGGTTCGCAGCCCGATTCGTAACAACTACGCTACCAGAGCTCCCTTCACATGCTTAAGAGGAAATAGAAATGAGTACAGCTTGTCTCACACACACCTTAGTTATCAAGATGGCATCTTTTGCTTTTATATATATATAGGTCTTTTGGTAGATTTGGACAATGCAATATGTCCTTTGATTTCTTAACTCCTGTTTCCATGCACTTTAATTGTTGATCCAAGTAGAATCAACTTATTGACAATTTTATGCAATTTTAGTACAAGAGAGTTATGAAGGTGAAATATATAGAATTCCTTTCATGTATTTTCAAATCCCTTGTGGGAACAATCTATTTTTTTAAAACTATAGGAACAAATAAACACATCGGTAGATTAAATTTTACCACTTTTATCTTTAACAACTTAATTGTAATTTTTGTTCTATCAGCTGATAATTCCCAGAAAAAGACCACAATTAAGTGGTTAGTTTTTATAGTTTTATGGCTAAAACCTACTATGCTACTGAGCCTGAGAGAGAAACCAGTTATAGGTGGGATGTTTCAAACCACAAAACAAGTATTTATTGGTGTTGATTTCACTTCCTGGTCACGGGAAGACAAATAAAGCTAATCTTAAATTATCTTTAGAGCAAGCATTAATACATACCAAGTGCTGAGGATGATTTTGTGGATGACACAAAAGATAAAGTATTTGACTATTAGTCAAAGGATTGGCCTTTCAAACCCACAAAAAGGCACTTCAGAAGGTAGATCTGGCAATTCGTTTCTGAAAGTTCACAGTCTTGAAATCCTATGGAGCAGGTCTACTCTGGTCACATGGGGTTGCTGGGAGTCAGAATCAACAAACCAGCAACAAACTATGTCAACATGCTTGTTAAGCAAGGGGGAGACTAGGAAACAGAGAAAATATTTCTGAGGACCGGACACTTAAGCTGAGCTTTGAAGGATTCGTGGTAGCGGGTCAAGGAAAAGGATGGGGAAGTGCACTTTAAGAAAAAACACATGAAAGTGCCATTTAAAACAATGTATATTTCTGGTAGCATAGTGGTTACGAATTAGGCTGTGAACCTTATAGCCTCGGAAACCCTGTACAGGGTTGCTATGAGTCAGAACTGACTTCAGGGCACATAACCACCATATTTAGCAACAGGGAAAAGCCCCAGTCCATACTCAGGCTTCCCAAGTTCCCACTCTGATGCCACTCTCTGAGCATAGTTTCTTAGCAAGACTCCTCATATACCCTTCACATGCAAAATGTGTTACTACTTGTGCCCATGCTTAAAGCAAGGCTGGCATGCATTCGGGTAATGAGAAACATTTCTATCTAATCTTCTGATGAATGACATTCCTTGAGGGAAGAGACTTTTTTTTAATGCATTTATAAGTTCTCAACAGTTGGTAAATAGTCATAGATCCATGGGGATTCTAAACAAGTTTACATTTTTGTGATTTTGGTCCTTGGAAAATGCTTTATTCCTGTCAAAATCCTCATAACTGGACCAATAAGCAGCATTATGATGAACAGAGAAAAGACTGAAGTTGTCAAGGATTTCATTTCGCTTGGATCTGCATTTCATGTCTATGAAAGCAGCAGTTTACAAATCAAATGATGTACTGAATTGGGCACATTTGCTACAACAGGTGTTTCTAAAGTGTTAAAAAGCAAAGATGGCACCTTAAATACTAAAATGTGCCTAATCCAAGCCATGGTATTTTCATTTGCCTCATATATATGTGAAAGCTACTCAATACACAGTGAAGACCTAAGAAGAATTGATGCCTTTGAATTATGGTGTTAAGGAGGAATATTGAATATGCCTTGAACAAATCTGTCTGGGAAGTAAAACCGACAGAAGTTTGCTTAGAAAAGTGCACAGTGAGACTTTGTCTCACATGCTTTAGACAAGTTATCACGAGGGACTGGTTTCTTGAAAAAGAAATCATGTTTGAAAAAGTAGGGAGCAAAAAAACCCCAACAAACTCACTGACTTATAGCAACCCGATAGTTCAGAGTAGAATTCCTGTGGATTTTCAAGGTTGTGATGTTTATGGACGCACACTTTCTCCTATGGAGTGAGTGAAGAGTTTGAACCACTGACTTTCTGATTAGCACCTGCACCACCAGGGCTCAAATGGTAAAGAAGGGGTGGATGAAAATGAGGAAGATTCTTGAAGGAGATAGACTAGGCAATATTTCATTCTATTATGGTACAATACTTCATATTCTTCATTAATTTTAGTTATTTTATTGTCTACAACTTATAGAGATTCATTAAAATCTCCTATTTTATTTCTTACTTATCAGTGCTGTGTTATTAACTAAATGGAGTTTGGATTTGTATGTATTTGCTATAGTTTTGTGCCTTCATAGATAAAACATGTCATCTATTACCTATTATTAAGTTGTTTATTTGTATTAAAATATTGTGAACTTTCTTTGATAAATTTTCTTTTTTATATAGTTGGGCCTATCATTTCACTGATAACTTTTCTGAATTATTTAGATTTAAGCAACTTTTTATATTCACCATAAAACTGATTTTTGGAATCCACTTTCTGAATTTCAAACTTCTACAATATAACACGGCTTTGACAGAAATACTGAAACTTTTTGTTCTTTAGCTTTTGGATTCAGTGCTGTTGTGGAGAAGGTGAAGCCCAATATAAATGATTTTTCTGTCTTCCTGGATAATAGCAAAAAAAAAAAAAAAAGAAAGAAAAAGCTATTTATTATCCATTAAGAAGCACAAGACCTT
>NW_006408611.1:6888476-6915317 GCF_000296735.1 Chrysochloris asiatica
AGGATTGGTCAAGTGGCACCATCGATGGACTCAAGTGTGGCAACAGTAGTGAGTTTGGCCCAGGATCAGGCAGTGTTTCGTTCTGCTGTGCATAAGTTCGCTATGAGTTGGTACAGACTCAATGGCACCTAACAACAATACATATGTATCATATGATCCTTAACACATAGTGCTACTCCTCACTTGTCAATTATCCAGCCCAACTGTGCTGTGCTGTTTTCAAGGTCTAGGAAAGCCAAATATAAAACCTACCTAAGACAATAAGCTGAAGCATTTGAAATCACATCAGAAAGCAAACTTTGATAATAAAAATGGGGAAGAAAGAAATGAGTTGGCTAGCAAAAGCCATAGAAATTGGCCAGTAAATATAAAACACAGGTCACGACACCAACTGTATTAGAATCATGTGGAAAGATTTGCCTACAAATGCAGATTCCAGATCCCAACTCTGCAAATACATTATCATATAAATTTCAGAATCTTTCAGTGTTCACCCGGAGTGATTATTTTGTTTAGGCATATTTGAAAAATGTAATACCTTGGACCATAATTTACACAAAGGCTATGTTCTTGAGAGTTTTCAATAAATACCATTTAATTCTATTAATGTAGCCAAGAAAAATATAAATAGGCTCAAGCTTGTGCTTGAAGGAAAATTTTTTATTCACTTCATTGTATATATTTATATGAAAAGATTTAAAGTCTCTGAAACCCTATACAGGATCGCTATGAGTCGGCAAAGATTCAATGTCACTTAACAACAACAATAACATCGAATTCATCATATTAACTATTTCCAGGATAGAAGTGTTCAATATTCCAAAGACTGCTAGTAATTTCTTATTACCCACCAAATGCATAATTAATAAGAAGCTAGTGAACATACTTTACCACTCATCTGTCAGTTTATTGTACTGTGGCGCCTTGTGTGTAACTGTGAAGCTGGAAGCTATGTGAACAGTATTTGCAATAAAAGCAGCCCATGGTGGACAGATTTCAGCTTAGCTTCCACACTAAAACACATTAGAAAGAAGAGGTAGATACTTCTGAATGTTTAGCCACTGAAAACCATACGAATAGCAGTGGAACTTTGTCAGATAAAGTGCCAGAAGATGTAAGCATGAATATCACCAGAATATTTTCAGATATGGTGCCAGAATATAAGCCTTTCAGGTTGGAAGGAACTCAAAATACAACTTGGAAATAGTTGCTTCTTCAAGTAGAGTTGACCATGATGATGTGAATGAAGTACAGCTTTCCAGATCAGCATTTTAGAATGCAATACAATTCAAAATTATGAGAAGCAGGTGGAAACACCCACTAATAATCAGAAAATGAAATGTACAAAGTATAATTCTAGGAAAATTGTCAAAATGAACATTTCAAGACCTATCTTGAAGTACACTGCTGTCTGTGATAGGATGATATTCATACTCTAACAAGGAAGCTTAGTTAATAAACACTACTATTCAAATTTACTGGTTACAAATCGGGGTGTAAACCACAAGGTAAGCAGTTTGAAACTACCAGCTGTTCCACAGGAGAAAGATGAGGTTTTCTGCTCCTGTAAAGATTTACAGCCTCGGAACCCCTGTACAGGGTCACTATGGGTCGGAACCGACTCCAAGGCACTTAACAACAACAACAACCACTAAAACCAATTACACTGAAATTGAAAATTTCTACCAACTTCAAAAATGCAATCAAGATTTATTGATAATTATTGGTGATTGGAATGTGAAGGCTGGAAACAAAGAGGAAGGATATGTAATTAGAAAACATGGCCTTGGTGATAGAAATGATGCTGGAGATCAAATGGTAGAGTTCTGCAAGACCAATGACTTATTCATAGCAAACACATTTTCTAAACCACAAAGTTAGGCAACTATACACATGAACCTCACCAGATGCAATGCACAGTAATTAAATTGAATACATCTGTGGGGAGAGACAGTGGAGAATTCAGTATCATCAGCTAAAACAAGGCCAGGGGCTGACTGTGGATTAGACCATCAATTGCTCATATGCAAGTTCTGAATGAAGCTGGAAAAAACTTTAAAAAGTCCACAGGAGCCAAAATATAATTTTCAATATATCCCACCTGAATTTAGATCATCTCAAGAACAGATTTGATGTATTAGATAAAAATAACCAAAGACCAGAAGAAATGTGGGATGACATCAAGAACATCATACCAAAAGAAAGTAAAAGATCATTTAAAAGACAGGAATGAAAGCAATGACCAAAGTGAATGTCAGAAGAATCTCTGCAATTCGCTTTCCAACATAGAGAAGCTATAGCACATGGAAGAAATCAAAGAATAAAAGAGCTGAATAGAACATTTCAAAGGGCTGCTCAAGAAGACAAACCCAAGTATTATAATGACGTCCAAACATCTGGAGTTAGAAAACCAAAAGGCACGTACATGTTCAACATTTCTCAAGCTGAAAGAACTGAAGAAAAATTTTAAACCTTGATTTGTAGTGTTGAAGAGTTCCATGGTCAAAATATTGACTGATACAGAAAGCATCATGGGAAAATGGAAGATATATACAAAGTCACTGCTTGATAAAGAATTGGTCCATGTTCAACCATTTCAACAGTTTGTATATGTGCAAGAACAAACGATATTGAAGTAAGAAGCCCAAACAGCAATGAAGGTATTACCAAAAAATAATGTTCCAGGTACTGGTGGGACACATACTGAAATCCTTCAACAAACATGCAGCACTGGGGGCACTCAATTTATCTATGCCAAGAAATTGGGAAGCAAACTACCTGGATAATTCATTGGAAGAGATCCACATTTGTGACCATTCCAAAGAGAGGTGACACAACAGAACACATAAATCATTGAAAAATATCATTAATATCACATAAAGTAAAATTTTGCTGAACATAATTCAAAAGTGGCTGCCACAGTACATCAACAGAGAGCTAATAGAAATTGAAACCAGATTCAGAAAAGGAAGTAAAATTTGGGATATAATTGCTGATGTCAGATGGATTTTGACTGAAACAGACAATATCATAGAGATGTTTACTTGTGATTTTTGACTATGCCAAGGTTTTTCACTATGACAAGAAATGGAAATACATAGAGAAGAATGGTAATTCTGGGATATTAAATTGTGCTCAGGAGGAACATGATTATATGAACTGAGGCAGTTATTTGAACAGAAAAAGAGAGTATTAAACGGTTTACAATCAGGAAAGGTGTGTGCCATGGTTGTATTCTTTCAAAATACTTATTCAACTTGTATGCTGAGCATATAACCCAAGAAGCTGGGTTATATGAAGAAGAATGTGGTATCAGGATTGGAGAAAGACTCATAACAATCTGCATTATGCAGATGATACAACCTTGCTAGTTGAAAACGAAGAGGACTTAAAATAATTATGGATGAAGATCAAAGACCACAGCCTTCAATTGGGATTGCACCACAATGTAAAGAAAACAAAACTCTTCAAAACTGAACAAATAAGTAGCACTATGATACATGGAGAAACTATTTTTTAAGTTTTCAAAGACTTAATTTTGTTTGCATTCACAATCTACACTCATGGAAACATCAGTCAGTAAATCAAACGATATATAACATTTTGCAAATCCCTTGTAAAAAAACCTCTTTAAAGTGTTCAAAAGAAAAGAAATCATTTTGAGGACTCTGGTACACCTGACTTAAGCCATGGTATTTTCAACAGTCTCATATACATGAGAAAGTTAGACTATGAATAACTTAGAGAGCACAGAATTGATGCATTAGAGCTGTAGTTTTGGAGAAGAATATTGAAGGTACCATGGACTTCCAGAAGAACAAACAGATCTGTGTTGGAAGAAGTACAACTGGAGAGCTCCCTAAAGCCAGGATGGTAAGCCTTCATCTCTCATACTTCTAGACATGTTATCAGGGCAGGTCAGTCCCTGGAGAAGGACATCATGCTTGGTAAAGTAGAGAGTCAAGGGAAAAAAGGACGACCTTCAATGAGATGAAAGGGCACAGTGGCAACAGAAATGGGCTCAAACCTAACAAAAATTATGATGATGGCACCGGACTGAACTATGCTTAATTCAATGGTGCAGACTTTCGCTACGAATCAGAACCGACTCAATGACACCTAACAATAATTACAACAGAGATTATACTCTCATTGACTTTTACTAGCTGGAGTCTTGGTGTCATGCTTTAGGATAAGCGCTGGACTGCTAATTGCAAGTTCAAACCTACCAGCTGCTCCTTGGAAATACTATACAAATTCACAATGAGTCGGAACCAACTTGATGGCACATCATAAGAACAAGTATGGTTGTCTTATTTATACATTTATTAATTTCGAGATAACACAAACTTTCAGTTATATTGAAATCCCCACTGTTTGCACTGACTTTTAATCTACTTCAGAAGACTTTGAACACAATCTCCCCAGGATGATTCCTAGGGCATAGAATGTTAGAAGCAAGAAAAAACTCTCAAAAAGAATGGCTACCTTCTCTCTATATAACTTTCTGTTCTTCTTAGGGAGTGTTTTTAAGTCTTTTCTCACAATCAGCCTCTTATCTATGGAATTTCAAAGTATTACTGTAAAATACATTGATGTTTATCTCAAGGTTGCAGATTCTCCTCAGGAGTATAAATGAGGCTTTCTGTTCCTGTGAAGATTTTACAGCCTCAGAATTGTATTGCAGGTTCACTGTGAGCTGGAATTAGCTCCATAACAAGGTTTGAGATTGATTTGATAGGTGTGGGTGGAGTTGTGTGTTACATGCAGTTCTACTCTGTCCTATATGCTTGGGAAGGATTTGGGGTTGGGTCATGAGGACTGTCTCTGAAATGTAAGTACTGACAATGTAGTGGGAAGCTTATTTCATATACATCATCAAGGAATGAATACTTAACTAATATTTCATAAAATTTCTTAGGATTAACACTTAGTTGGAAGACATTCACCAACAGTTACCTTAGAGTCTATTCAGGCCTTACTGTGTCCACTTGTGTGTCAGAGGAGAACTGTGTTACATTAAGTTTTCAATGGATTTTTTTTTCAGAGTACATAATTATGATTTTCATCTGCAGCCCCATGAAGTGGACTCAAACCTCCAATCTTTTAGTAAGCAGTCAAGTGCATTAACCATTTGTACTCTCTGTTACTCCTGGAAGGAATATATAGGATAAAAAAAAATGACTACAAAATAAAATTGGTAAAATCCAGGTAAAAGTGAAATGATTTCAGACAGAAAATTCAAAGTCATTAAAAATGACCAGTTATTTTGCAAGGTAATATGAATATCTGAAATGTAATCCCCAAGACAAACATATTAGATTAAAATATCCAAATATGCTTGCTGCAATCTGTTGTGTTATTTTCTGTGTGTCCTTAAAAAGTAAGTTAGAAAGGAAAAGGACTAGTTTGTACCAACATCAGTAAAAGGGAACAACAAAAAACAAAACCAGAACAATTGCTCTGTTGTTCAAGACATTGAATCACACATTTATTAAAACTCTTACTATCTTATTGCCAGTAGTAAATCCATGGTTCTTAGCAGACTGTTCCCAAAGAAGGAATAGAAAATGGGAGGAATAAATGACTTTAAATCAAGGTAATTTATCAAATTTTAATAAAATTGAGAGAAAATCATATTATAAATACCATATAATCTCATCATTTAAAGGACTTCATGGTAAATGATGAAATGTGCATGATCATCAATAAAACTGAATCTATTTAGACTTTCAGAAGGCTGAACTTCTGAACTTTACATATACTGGGATGGAATGGGTTCTTAAACTGGGAGATCCTTTTTAACAAGCAGAGTAGGCTACAGACATAGACATTTGCTGGCAGAAAAGAGCCAGTTGCAGATAATAGAAAAGTATTTCAGTCTGATAGCTGGAGGCCATAGTAGCAATGCAATCATTGACATGGAGCCAAAAAAAGTTGACATCAGAGAGTACCAAAAGACAGACAAAAATTTTGATAGTACAGGTAAAGCATCTATAATTAAAAGAAGTCAGAGAGAATGAAAATAAAAATAAAAGAAGTCAGAGAGAATGCAAACACTAATAAAAATGTTTCCTAAAAAGGCATACTAGCAGATTTCTGCAGAAAATATAAGAATGAGTTAGACTTAGCAAACCTCTCTTCTCCTCACCTAGATTACATATAGATATACAGATATTCTCAAGTCAGTTCCAACCAATTACAATAGGATTTCTTGAATAGGATAAAGAAAAGCATGACTTTGTACAGCAGAACGACACATTCCGTGATTCCCACCATCACTGGCATGTTCTAATCCACAATTCAAGTGTTGTGTCAGTCCATCTCACCATCATCTTAACTTCACTGCTAGTTTATTTTAACAAACTGTATCTTCACCTAGGTGGTGAAAAGCTTATTTCATATACATCATCAAGGAATGAATACTTAACTAAAATTTCAACCCTTCTGATAATACACCCAAAGCCAACAAGTTTGACAACATTTTGTTGTCCTATTTTTTTCCTAGATTTATTAACCACCCTCTGTTGGTCATGTGGGCCACTACTGTTTTCACATTTTGCCCTTGCATGTTCTTCTCTAATTTATATTAACCTATTATCATCAATATAATATTACTTGAGATCTGCACTGAGTCCAAGTCTCTTCTAATCCTATTATGACAGTAATCTGGTGAGTTCATCTAACTCTGAGCACATGCTGAAAGTGTATCCTTCTCACTGAATAACAGACTGTGGTTGGCTCTTTTCTGAGACTGAGATGGAGAAAAAGGCATTTACAAGAACAATCACTGAATGTCAGACTTCTTTAGCTTGCTATATTTCCTGCTTGGTTTGTACCATGCCTGGAACAATTGAAGCCACAAGTGACACTACTTTATTTAGGTCTCTTGCTGTCAAACTCTATGAGCCATCAGACTTTTTCACAGACCGTACAGGACCATTATACAGAGAATCTGTTGATACCAACACCCAAACCTTTAGAATGTCTTTAATTACAGCAGTCATCTTCTTTTACCAACCATGTTACTATTCCAAATTAATAAACTGCATGGCTTTGGACAATTCTAATGGTTTCCATTCAGCAAGCTCAATTAATGGTGAATTAAATAATGATGTACATGCCTTCCATTTTACAGTATCAGGTAGAAGGAGTGTTTGCCAATCAGATGTAATACCCATACCAATAGTATATTCAAGTAAGGATTGACTACACCCACCCCAGCATGTTCTGATGCAGAACCTCACCATGTCCTCCTCTGGACCATACCCATGCACAGGAGGCCATTAGGTTGGGAAGGAAAGCTGTGTGGCACAAATGCTGATGCCGTGTGTACAAAGCATCAGCATGGGTGCAGGAGAGTGGCAGGCGTGATGGCCGGAGCCCTGAGGATTATCCTCTTGGTGTGGCTGTTAATCCAAAGGAAAGACAATGACAGAAAGGAGGAGGAAGAGAGACCTAATCAAGAAGACCCTTAAGCCCCAACAGCGCACCTTGTGAAACCTAGCTCTTCTTCCTGAGGCTCCCAGAGCCCATGTTCTTGTTCCTCTTCTACTCTCTCCACAGCAAATAGAGCCTCACCCAGACAGTGAACCCTGTTGACTGAAGCAGCAACCCAGTTAGGGCTGCTCCATCCCCCAAACATGCAACCTAACACAGCCAAAGGAGAGAGATTCTGAAGCAAAGAAAGTATATATACCATGTGACTCTGACCAAAGCAGAAGCCATGTCCAGCATGATCTCAGAGCCTTCAATTAGAGTGGACTTACTCCCATTATTTTCCTATGAGTTTTCTGGTCCTTGGAGCTGAGTCGCTAGTTACACAACCTGCTCAAACCAAAAACAAGAGTATTTAAACAGCAGTGAGCATTGCATGAGAGAGATTCAAATGAACACTTCCTTATACGATGCCAAATAAGCCAAAGGATCATCTCCAACAAGGCATCTTATTGTGCCTTCAGACCAGAGTTGGGGAAAACAAGCTGACTAAATCTATCAATGTGTTGACCAGAACCTGTGGTGAAAAGGTTGGTACATGGGACGATAACACATTTAAATACTTCTCATCTGAATGTCTTGTATCAATGCTTTGATTCACTATTGTCAAGAAATGGGATGTTTGTAAATGTTAATGCATTTCTGCACACCTGTTGGATGGATTATTGTGATTATTCAGATAGTCAAATAGAACCCATAGCCTTACACTACACCTATCTGCACCATATACTAGGCTTACCACTTCTGAGAAGCTCTATAAAAGAAGTTATGTCTCTTCTGTTGACTTGACTTCACTTGCCAACAGATTTGGATATTAATTTCAATGGAAGTTGATTTAATGGGAGATGGAGAAGACTAAGTTTACCCCTTTCTATCCATTACTAGGACTCCTGGTATAGCACTGTACGATCAGCACTCGACTGCACAACTCAAGAGTGGCAGTTCAAACTCACCAGCTGCTTCTCAGAAACTCTATACAAGGTTGCCTTGAGTCAAAACTGACTCAACAAATTGAGAGGCAATTACTTCAAACAAGATCTGTTTAAATCTTCCAATTCTCATCCAAACTTTTACTTTATTCCATCAACCTCATATTCCCCAAGTCTTACTTTAGGCCCGTTTGGTATTTTACTTCCTGGTTTGGGATTATGGTATATTGACTCCTGTTTCTAAGAGCCTAAGCAAGTCTCTTTCCAACGCTTGGGACATTTTATCCACCTATATGTGTATGACCTCAGGTCCCACATGTGCATATGGCTTCAGGCCAAAGACCCTGACTCCTTTGTCAATCCTAATCTTGATCAGCTAGTTTAGCCTCCTCTCCAAGTGGCCACAGTTGGAAATTCCCATAGTTAAATTCCTCCTGGCTGTGATGAATAGAATGGATCTTTTTAGGCCTCTTTAACCTTGGGGTACCAGCAGAAGTTTTCCTTGGCCCATCCAACCTCCTGTAGTAGTAGAACCTTTGTATCAACTCTGTAAGGGCCCAGTATATTCATCCCATTTCTTGGAAACCACATAAATATCTCTCTCTTACTGAGATACATTGCCTCTTTCCATTTCCTTATTAATTGCCCTTCTGTTTCTTGCATCCATAAAACCCATGAAGGGAAATTGTGCCAACAAATCTGGCATGGCTACTGAATGCTTTTTTCTCAGTAGTAAGGTTGCATGTGGTGCCCAAAGAGAAATTGCTCCCTTAACGACCCTATCTGCCCTGAGCTTTGTAAGGGGCATACGCCATTGGATGAATATCATGGTCACCATAAAGCCATTGCAACATTGCTTCTATAAACAGCTCATTAGCTGCTTCCTCTCCAATACTCTATTGAGTGTTTAGAGAGGGAGAGGGGCAGTTATTTTCTCAGGGTAAACAGATTTTAACTGCAAATTTTATCCAGGCCACCAGGCTTGCTATCCCCTCTGGATTAACATCCCTGTGAAGGGATCTAGTATTACTATTGGTGACTGTCACATAGTGGATCCTGCATAACCCCAAACATACTTTTCTATTCTGTAACACTGAAAACTTAAGATACTGCACCTAAATTAATCACTTTCACAATCCATTTTAGCAATGGCAACTCAGGAAACTGACAATGCTGATCTACAAACTGAAGCAATTCCTTTAAACTGTTACCATTTAGTTTCAGTAACTTCTTGGTTTTTCCCTTTCCTTCCTTGGGATACCTTCTTAGTGACAGGTGGTATAATGAGTACATCCTGTTGTTATTATCTAATTTTTCCTTCCCAAGTCTGGTCTGAGATGAGTGCTCACAGCTCTGACTTCATCAGAGCTGAACTTGATTCAGTGCAACTGTCAGTTCCTACATTCTTTTTCCTTGTCATTGCAGCTTCTACTGATAACAAAAATCAAGCAATTGTGCATCTTACTAGTTCCTGGTTGTTTTTATAATTGCTAAGTTGAATAAGGTTCTGAATGACAGCGACAATGTATACAGTTTCTGAGGAGCTGCTGGTAGGTCAGACTCAGAGGACCTCAGACCACTTTCCGTTTCGTTGGAGGAACTTCTCTAGATCTCTGAAAATTCCATTAATAGAAGGTACCATTTTCAAAACATAAAGAGGCATTTTGGTTTGGTTTCAGATTGTAAATGAAGTTTTTTGAAATTGAACAAGAGACACGGTAATGGGGTCTCTTTTTCTATTTCTGAGATATTGGTTCCCATAGTTCTTGAGTGTTCAGTTACAGAGAGAGGTAAGAGGGGGTGGCCAGGGCACACGATGTTTCTCTACAGGGCATCCTGAGGAGAGAAACATCGAGGCCTGAGACGAGAGGAAAGGCCAGAAGAACAACTAGAGCATCCCCTGTATTGTTCTAATGGCGGGCCCCTGAGACATTTAGGAAGGCCTTATATCTGGGATCCAGAGGAGGCGTTATTTAGATACCTTAGAGAAAACCTCTGGAAGCCAATTTACCTTCCCTGTGGGAATGACTAGGGAAGAATCAGCCAGTGGTGGATGATTGGAGCCTGTCTGGAACGTGGTCCTATGTTCTGCTGGAGCCACGAGGTTAGGAAGGAGAAAAGGGAGACAACTGCCCTCACACGCAATCAAAGATGTGACCTCAAAGATGTGACCGCCGCAAGGCCCTTTAGAGGCTACCTGGAGGGTAACCCCGTCCAAGCCTCCTCAATTGGACTTGGTTTGCTCACAACTCTGACATGTCTCAGAAGGAAAAGTTACTCTCATGTCTAGCTTCCACCGACTATTACGTGAGAAGAGGAAGAGAAAAGGGTGTCGGGGAACAGGATAAAGGTAACCCAGACCCAGCCGGGGAGTTTCGGCTTACTCTCCCATGCCCCACATTGGGTGCCAAAATGTAAGAAATAAGAAACAGATGAGGAGAGAAACCTGGGAAGGGGGTACTCTAAGTCACCAAAAGTGACCAAGAGCCCACCTGTTTCTTACAGACTGGAGTACTTAAGCAGTGTGATCCTGGGTACAGTTCTAGCGAGTTTTCAATGGGCAGGGGTAGGGAGATTTTCCTGAAACTACCATGGGAAGGGTCTCTTGGTGTAATAAAGACTTAAGGTTTCCAGAGACCAGAAGCTCAAGCAGGACTTTATTCAGCATCACTTGGTGTAGTTACAGTGCCATTTTGTTGATCAGGAGCAGAGTCCTTCACATATTATTCATAACAAACAAAACAGAAAGGAATGTGATGAGCTAAAAGCCTTCATCTGTTTGTTTCATCAGGGTCCACCTCAGCTTAAGAGTCCAGGCCATGCCCTTCTTCAGGTGATTCACACCCAAGGGATTATTTATATGAGATCCATCCAAAATGAGATTCCTCTAACATGCCTTCTTTGTTCAAAAGCTTCCTGTAAGTGGGTGGAGACTGTTTCAGGATGAGTCCAATCCCCTTTTCACAATTATTACTACCAAATAAAACCACAACCAGTTTTCCTAAATTCCCTTTGAATCTGTTTCTTGAGGAATTTAAACTGTAAGACATGACTTTCTTATTTTGCAGGTGGTTGTTGTTATTAAGTGCCTTTGAGTTGGTTCTGACCTATAGAGAACTTGTATAGAATTTCAAAGGAGGAGGCTGTGAGTTTGAACCACTGATATTGTGGTTTAAACTGATTTTGTGGTTCAATGATTCATCCCACAGCACCACATGTAGGTAGATAAATGGATATTTGTAAATTACTTAGAATAGTACCCAACACTTGTTGTTATTATTAAGTGCTTATCAGTCAGTTCTAATGAATAGTGACCCTGTATAGGGCTTCCTTGCACTGGCCTGCAAGGTTGATTTAAACTGCAAGGTTGATTTAAACTGCAAGGTTGGCGGTTCAAACTCACCAGTCACTCCTCAGAAACCCTATACAGGCTCTGTATGAGTCAGAACTGGCTCATCTGCACTTAAGAACAACAACAAATGCTTCAATTTATTGCTTATTCAGCTAGGGTCCAGTAACTTGACTTCTACAGATCTATAAAGACCCACTTGAGGTTGGCACAAACAGCACACCCAAACAAAAAACAGTGAGTAGCAAGCAAAGTGTAGTAAGCTATGAATAGGACACTTTTCAGAAGAGGAGAAACAGGCATCTCTCTCAAGAATGACAAAGCGCATTGGCCTGGTCTCTCTCCTCCTTTATAGAGTTTTTGGCTTGTCTCCCCCTCAAGTGTCATTCTGGTTGATGGCAGGGTCTAGATAGCACAGGGTTTGCACCCTTTTTGGTGGTCTAGTACTGCTCTGTTTCTCAGAAGGTGTGCTTGGTTCAGTTTCCTGGAATTGGAGATTCAAGAGCCAGGTGTTGGGGTGTGGTTAGACTGGCTGTTAGATTCCTACTCCGTGGCTAACAAATTCCATAAAACTCTAGCTTTCATTGTAAATGTTAAATAAATTTCAAAATTTTATTTTATTATCTGTATCCTTCTCAAGAAATCCATGAAATACTGTTGGATATATTATTTTCCACATTTGGACAAACATAAACTAAGTATATTTATTAAATTATTAACTCAGCTCACCTAATCAAGTCTGACATATCTAAACATTTTGCTTATCATGACCATTAACATCATGACATTAAGTTATGGTAGTATAATATTATTGATAATTCATAGGGTGAAAGTATCATATTCAAATGGGCTTAGACTTGAATAAATGTGTATTATACAAAAATTATAGCCCCTTCTTTTAAGAGGTGATATAACATTAAAATATCATGGTTAATTATCAGTAATAATAGTAATAGTTATCTTGGAACTATCTATGCACTGTTTCTTAAGACAGACTGAACAGTTATAAAACAAAGAATTTTCTTTGGGATTCTACTAATTTTTTTTCCATGTATTTAAAGATATTATTATGAGATATACTTAGTCTTCATGATACTGCCAAGCAAACAGAAAGAAACCAGAGGATTTGAATCCTAATTTTTTGTGTTTCTTGAAACACTGGATCTACAATTTAACAAATTTTCAAGTAAATATTTTCTACAAGAGTGAATGAATGATGTAGCTTTTTTAAGTTTTAAGTCAACTAACCATGTTTACACAAAATGTGGTTTTATTCAAAAAAAAATTTTAACTAATGAAAATTGATACTTTAATAAATTATTTACAATTTTCCATATTAGAGTGTTCTGGCTGCTAACTTAAAGGGCAGAGGTTTGAACTTGTAAGCAGCTCTACAAGGAGACATGACATTCTGCATCTCTAAAGATTTACAGCCTTGCAAACCCTGTGGGGCCATTGTTAGGACTTGAGTAGATGCCTATGGGTTTATATTCAATTACCATTTGATCAAGGAGAGGTTGTGTTCAAAGAGAGATCATACTCGTGGCAAAATAAAGAAAACTTGCTCAGAAGACTAAACTTCCAGTTTCAGGTTCTGGCTCCTTAAGTTTCAAGTTCACATTTCTCATAACTGGTACAAGAATCCAATTTTCTGTTTTCATTCATTCATTCAGACAACAAATATTTACTAGTAATTGCCTATTATATGCCATAGACTATGCAAATGAGGCAAAATAATGCCTTACCTTTCATAAGATTATCATGAGAATCAAATGACAAAGTATATTAAAGTACCTTATAAAATTTAATGGGTTATAACTATAAGAAATATTTCTAATGCCCTGTAAGATTTTAAATTGCATTCTGAAATAGAAAAGACAAAATTACATTCAGCATAGTTTTAATATTCAGGGAATTTTATTGAATTATAATTCTTGAAAATCATTTTGTATTATAACTTTCTTTTAAAGATATTATCCATTTTATCAGAATACCAGATGCACTTCCTTATATATAATCAATATTCTTATTAAGAAATTTTCATAATGTGTGAGTACATGTGTATGTGCATGTTAGGATATAATGTAGTTCTAGCTTTCTAATTACCATTTCTAATTTAAAGAACTCTGATTTTGAAGCTGATTATTGCTGTCTCTAAATGAGTATACATTTTTTGATGTTGTTATTATTCACATGCCCTATCCTAATGTCCATTTTAAAATTAATGCCTTTCTTATTATTATAATTAACATGTCTCTGGACTGCCAACTATTTCTATATAAGAACATTAATTCAACAGACATGCGCTTTTTGTCATCCACAAATATATATATATACATGTTGCCTCTTTTATCCAATATTAAAAAGACAACAAGAATTATTTCAAGGCCATGCAACTAAAGAAGTTTAAGAGATTTGCTATTATATCACTCAACCTTTCAGGAATAATACATAATATTCAATTAAACACTATTTAAGCATTTATTGAAGGAGCTTTGGTAGCGCAGTGGTTACAAATCAAGCTGTGAACTGCTGGGTTAGCAGTTCCAAACTACCAGCTGTTCCAAGGAGAAAGATAAGGCTTTCTGCTCCCGTAAATATTTATAGCCTCGGGAACCCTGTACAGGGTCGCTAGGAGTCAGAACCAACTCCATGGCACATAACAACAACAACAACAAGCATTTACTGAACATTCATTAAATGTACAGAATTATGTTAAGTGTAGCTGGAAAAACAATATATCTAGAACAAATTTTCTTTCCTAGATGAACAATAGAAAACAACATTGTGATTAGTCTATGAAGCATAGATGGAATTTTGTATCTGATTTGTCTCCATTGTTCACAGAGAAATGCAGCACTGTATTTTGCCTTAAGGATGCTGAGGTTCGGATAAAGGATGTTGTAGTGTAGTGAATTATCTAATATCTCTTCTAGCTGTAGTCTGAAATGCCCAAGTACCATCTCTGCCTTACTAGGTCTGGGAAAGAGAAGGGCGGAAAAGATACTGACTGATAGGATGACAAGATTCAGCTGTGGATATTAGCAGAGTTCATTATCATTGAAAAAAAAAAGTTGAAATTCTAGCCTGAGTCTAAAATGAACCATCTCAGAAGCCAGAGGGGATCTTATTACCACTAAAGTAGAACCAGGAACAGAGGGTGTCCTTTGTACCTTGAGATATCCCAGGACCAAAAACTGTGATACCAGAGAAGTGGCACAAGAGCCGAAGCAGCAGAACCAAGAATCAGAGCAAGAAACACAAAAGTGGGCTTTCAAACCCATGAATCAAGTAGAGCTGTATGACTTCAAGCATGAAGGTTGCTTGTAGAGTGGAGTGCTTATGGGAACTTAAGTGGGGGAAGCTAAGTTTGCCCACCAATGGAACTAGAGCCAAGAGCATCCAGGCTTCTGTTGGAATGGTGTGTCCTATGGGCTTTTATCAGCAGATTATTGGAACGACTTTGCCCTAAACATTTTCGGAGCCTATATTATAACTTGTTAGCTTCCTTAATAAATCTTATAATTGTGAGTACTGTCTCTGAGTTCTGTGTGGCTATTGCAGTGGATTATTGAACCCAGTTGAGAAGTAGAGTGTGTGTGGAAGTATGGTTGGTGTCATTATCTTTACAGTTGATGTTAGAAACTGGATTCATTGCAAAGGTTCCAGACTCATGAAAGCATGGGTTTTGTAAGACAAATAATAATAATAATAATAAAGGGACATAGGAAATAAAATTGATGATACTTAGGTTACATTGATAGTTGTTAACTGTAATCATTCTAAGAAACATGAGATATGTCAGGCTGCTGCATAGGGGAGAGAGGCTGCTACTGCAATCACATGGGGCAACAATCTGGCTGCTTAAGAAAGATGCTAAGGGGCCAGAGCCTACTTGATTCACCTTGCCAGCCAGAGTCCAAGGCAACATGCAAATGTGTAAATGGAATGTTATTGTACTTCTTGATTCCAGAAACTGTGTAAACCTTCCCTCAGCCTCTACTTGATTTGATATGCTAAAAGAGGAATTATGAATTGCTTGGAAAGTGCAGGCTTTATTGAATGTTAGTAGCTGTGGTGTTGCAGGATCAGCACTAGACTGCAAACAATAATGTTGCTTGTTTAAAACCACCAGTTCCTCCTCAGAATCTCTATACAGACAGGGCTGCTAAAAGTCAGAACAGATTCAACAGCACATAACAACAATATAGGAAGGTCGCTACGAGTCAGAACCAACTCAACAGCACTTATCAACAACAACCTGTATATAGAGTAAGGGGCTTAGGTAGAAACCTGAGCCCCAGTCAGAACTGCTGAGAGACCAGGAGATTTATGTTTAAAGACAGGCATACAGAAAGAAAACAGGCATTTTGAATTTAAAACAAGCAGTTGTTAGATGCATCAAGATAGGAAATGGCTGTGTCAATCATCCATCAAAAGCACCATTCCAGGACTCAAAGTTCATAAAGGGACTGGGCAGGCAGCCTGCTGTGCTCACTGGTGACCCCCTGGGTCCACTTGATAAGAGGAAATGAGAGCAAAAGCAGCACTAAAGAAATGCACTTGGAGAGAGGAGGAAGGTCTGCTTGATCTGACTGTTAGGGAGTTGTGTGGACCCCTGAGTTTAAACCTAGCTTACTGGGAATAGGACTGAGAGAATGCGTGAAGAAGCCTTCTTGTTTGAAGTGCAGAAAGGAATGTGTGGGTTCCCAAGCATGGTGTTCCACAAGAATGGCTAGGGCTGAATTTACCAGAACCCAACCAAATAAGGGAAGAGATATTTGAGCTACTATAAATTGCTGCAACTTTTAATGGTTTGCTGGTGACTAGACTTAGCTTAACTATACCAACGTCTTTGTCTTGTTATTGTTGTTGTTGTCAGGTGCCATCGAGTCGGAACAGACTCATAGCGACCCCATGCACAGCAGAATGAAACAATGTCCGATCCTGGGCCAACCTCACTACCACTGCCACACTTGATGCCATCAAACATGATATCCTTCTCCAGCAACTAACTGGTCCCTCCTGACAATATGTCCGAAGTATGAGAGACGAAGCTTAGACATCCTGGTCTCCAAGGAGCACTCTGGCTGCACTTCTTCCAAAACAGATCTATTGGTTCTTTTGGCAGTCCATGGCACTTTCAGTATTCTCCTCCAATATCACAACTCAAAGGCATCAATTCTTCTAGATCTTCCTTATTCACTGTCCAGCTTTTGCATCCATATGAGGCTATTGAAAACACAATGGCCTGGGTCAGGCGCACCTTAGTCCTCAAGCTGACATCTCTGCTCTTCAATACTTTAAAAAGTTCCTGTGCAGCAGATTTGCCCAATGCAATACGTCGTCTGATCTCTTGACTGCTGCGTCTGCGAGTGTTGATAGTTGATCCAAGAAGAATGAAGTCCTTGACAACTTCAATTTTTTCTCCATTGATAAGAATGTTGTTTATTGGTCCAGTGGTGAGGATTTTTGTTTTCTTGACTTTGAGATGTAATCCATATCGAAGGCTGTGCTCTTTGATCTTCATAAGTAAATGTTTCAAGTCCTCTTCACTTTCAGCGATCAAGGTTGTATCATCTGCATATCGCAGGTTGTTAATGAGTCTTCCTCCAATCCTGACGCCACGTTTTTCTTCATAGAACCCAGCTTCTCATATTATTTGCTCAGCATACAGGTTGAATAAGTATGGTGAAAGAATACAACCCTGTCTCATACCTTTCAAAAAAGAAAGAAGATTCTTTACATCAAGGAACATGCTTATCTCCTGAGAGTACTGGGTTAACAGGATAAACAATTTAGAAATTAGCTATTAAAAGTGGGGAACAATAAAGGCTGAAGTCACTGGTATACAATAGTTCATGGGTATTCCCAGTTAAAATGTTTTTTATGGCAAAAGTTAATTCATCATGTATTACAGGGAAAATGCCAAGAGGGGCCAGTGAGTGGTCTGTAGTATAGTGAACTATCTAATTAATGTCTCTATGAGCACAGTCTGTACATTTCACCAGACAACATCTCTGCCTTGCTGGGTCTGGATAAGAGAGGTGGAAGAATATACTGATACAATGAGATGGTTCTGCTGTGGATGTTAGCAAGAGTTAACTGTAATTGAAAAAGGAAACACACTTGAAACTCTACAACTGGTACAAAATGAAACACCTCAAAGCAGGAGAAGGAATCTCACTACCATCAAAGAGAAAGAACCATGAATGGAGGGAGTACTTTAGACCCCAAGATTCCTGTGCATTGATCTCCCTGATCCAGGGACAGAAAGGTGTGACACCGGAGGAGTGGCAGAGGAGAAGCAACAGCAGAACCAAGAAGTCGAGCATGAGATACAGCACAGCGCCTCCCAGTCCACAAAACAAGTAGACCTGAGTGATATTTGGCAGGAATGATGTACTCCAGAGACTGGTCTCAACTGATAATATGTCCAAAGTATGACAAAGTCTCACTATTCTGGCTTCTAAGAAGCATCCTAACTGTTCTTTTTCCAACACAGATTAATCTGTTCTTTGGTACTTTTAATATTCTTCTCCAACACCATAACTCAAATGTATCTGTTTTTCTACAGTCTTCCTAATTCATCACCCAACTTTCACATGCTTATGACGCTATTGAAAATATCATGGTTTGGGTATGATGCCCTCTAGTCTGCAGACAGACATCTTTGCTCATTAACACTTTAAAGAGATCTTGTGTAGCATATTTGCCTAGCGCTGTATACAGACAAGGAAAAGCCAGAAACAAAACCCAAACTAAAAAGAATGAGGAATATCATTGCTAACATAAGATATACCTTGACAGACAGTGGATAATACCAGATAGCTAATCCAAGAAGCAAATAATCCAAGAGGCTGGATTATATGAAGAAGAACATGGTATAGGATAGGAGGAGGGATTATTAACAATCTGAGACAGGCAGATAATTGTTGTCTAAGGCAGTGTGTGCTAAAGATGCAAAACCAGTGAAACATATATATGTGGTGGTGGTTATGTGCCATGGAGTCGGTTCTGACACATAACGACCCCATACAGGGTTTCTGAGGCTGTAAATCTTTACTGGAGCAGAAAGCCTCATCTTTCTCCCGTGGAACAGCTGGTAGTATTGAACTGCTGACCTTGAGGTTAGCAGCCTGATTCGTAACCACTACACTACCAGAGCTCCGTATTATCTATCTATATCTATATATTGTTATCTACATCTATATAGAGGTATCGATACACACGCTATTTATATACATTAAGAGGTTTATTATCCAGGGAAGAGCTTACAGTTGCAGAGGGCCAGGTCCCAAAGTAAGAGAGAGGAAGAGTCCCTCCCGTGTGTCCATTATATTGATAGTAGGCCACACCCCCAAGAAAGTATAACTTCAATTAATTGGCTGCTCATACTCACCCATCACAGAGCTAACTATGCCTGTATTATGTTCCATTACCATGGGAATAAGCACATCTCAATGCTAAACCTCTGGAAATCCTAGCCTAGTCAAATTGGCATAAAACCCTAAGCATTACAAATGTAAAGGAAATGAAAACCTCACAACTGGTTTTCAAATAAATAACATCATTATAAATGCAGAAAACTGAAGTTTTCTAATACTTAATTTTGTTGCTATCCACAATCAACACTCATGGAAGTTGCTGCTGTTGTTAAGTGCTGTCAAGTCAGTTCCAACCCATAATAACCCTGTACAAGGTTTCCAAGGAGCAGCTGGTGAGCTTGAACCACCAACTCTGCAATTCAAACAGACTTTGTAGTCCAGCGCATTAACCCACAACCAAGACACCAGGATCCACTCATGGAAGTAGCGGTCAAGAAAACAAAAGATGAATTGCATTAGGCAAATCTGTTGCAAAAGATTGTTTTAAGGTAATAAAAAACAAAAGTATTAATTTCAGGACTAAAATGAAACTTAAATCATAGCATGTTCAACTACCTTATATGCATGCGAAAGTCTGACAATGAGTAAGGAAGGCCCTAGAAGAATTGATACATTGAATTATGGTATTGGACAAGAATATTGAGTAAGTCTACCATGGACTGCCAAAGCAACAAATAAATCTCTTGGAAAAGTACAACCAGTATGCTCTTTAGAGTTTAGAATGGTGAGTTATTTCTCTTGGACTTTGGACATGTTATCATAATGGACCAATTCCTGGAGAAGGACATAGTGTTTGGTAAAGTGGAGGGCCAGTGAAAAAGATTAATACCCCCAATGAGAGGGACTGACACATTGGCACTAACAATAGATTCAAACATATAAACACATCAAGTTGTGAGGATTAAATAGAACTAGGTAGTGTTTCATTTTGTTGTGCATAGGGTAGCTATGGGTTGTAATAGAATTAACAGCACCTAACAATAACTATAGTAATGGTTATAAACATTGTTAATACATAGTATTCTGGATTCCACTTCCAGTGTTTCTTGCTTAGATGATATGTGCATGAATATGTAGTATCAACAAGTTGTCCAGTGATTTTTATGTTGCTGGTTCAGAAAACATTCTACTCTAGAAGTAATGGTCTTGACTATAAAGCAAAAAAAAAAAAAAAAAGAAAATGTATTTTGAAGGAAATGATAAATTTTTGGCTATCTGTCAAATGTAAAATATATTTTTAGCAGGGAAAGAAATTGGATTTTACAACATCAATCCATATTAATATGGTACCCTTCCAAGATTTAGGTGTTTAAAATGGTCCAGGGTAGCAGCAGTCAAAAAGAGTGATTGGAGATTAGGATATCTCAAGGTTGAAGGCTAGTGTGATTTTCAACAGATATGAGTTTTTAAGTGAGGGAGAAATGCAATACCTTTGGAGGCGGAGTTAAGTATATCCAGCTGCCTTTCATTAAATCCTTCAGATAACTGCCAAATATAAACTTGATTAGAAAGAAATGCCAATATGCTGAATATGGCAAAAAAAAAAACAAAAAAAAAACATGGTCTCTAATGTTCCCTAATGGCTGTGTATTTGATAGTTACGGATAACTTCAACTGACAGTTACAAATCATAAATTTGTTATGTCTTAGGATAGTAATGTCAGAATTAAGTATACCAAACATAAAATTTGTTATATTCTTGCAAAATTAGTGTACTATAGATGTTTAGGATAAATTAAAACATCTATGTCCTTCTGGGGAGCACAGTGACCCTGTAGGATAAATACTGGACTGTGAATTGCAAGGCCAGCGGTTCAACCTATCAGCTACTCAGTGGAAGAAAAATGATGTTTTCTGCTACAGCAAAGATTTACAGCCTTGGAAACCCTACACAGGGTCTCCATGAATCAGAACCTGACTCACTGGCACTTAACGACAAAGTCCTTACTACATAAATACAAAACACAAACATCAGATACATTGATAAAATAAAGGACAGTATCCACAAATATAATGGAAGTTGGTGGTTAAGACACTGATGATGTTATGTGCCTAGAGTTAGTTCTGACTCACTGCTGACTGATGCAAAATAGAATGAAACACTGCCTTGCCCTGAATCATCCTCACAATTGTTGCAATATTTGAGTCTATTGTTGTAACTACTGTGCCAATCTATCTCGTTGGGGGTCGTCCTATAATCTGCCAAGTATAATGTCCTTTTTGAGTGACAGTTCTCTCCTGATAACATGTCCAAAGTATGTGCGACAAAGTATTGCTTTCAACAAGGATTCTGGCTGCACTTACTCTAAGATAGATTTGCTTGTTCTTTTGGCAATCCATGATATTTTCAATATGGTGGGTTAGATAGTTAAAATGGCGTAATTGTAATAGCCCTTTCCATTATGTATAGTTTTTTTTTTTTTTTTTCCCATGTAATAGGCTTTGAGTAATTCATTTGGATTGGTTGAAATAATTCGAAAGTGCAGTAACAAAAAGAAACGTTGCATGCACACACAAAAAATTGCAAATTTTGAAGTCTAAAACAATTTTCCGGAAAACAAAACAAAAACAGACTTTTTTTTTTTTTTTTAAGGATTCTTTAAAAAATTACTTACAGACAAAACTTCTACGGATGCCTGGTGGTGTTGGAGGATAAACCCTGGACTGGTAACCACAAGGTTAGCAGTTGAAACACACCAATCTGCCATGGAGAGAAAGTTGAGGCTTTCTGCTTCCCTAAAGATTTATAGTCTCTGGCCCCTATATACAGAAGACATGTAAGTTGGAATCTACTCACTGTATTGGATGGGTGTCTTAGTCTAGGTTTTCTAAAGAATCAAAACCAGTAAGGCTTAGATCCATAGATCGTTAGATCGAAAGATCACGCTAGATCACTAGATATAGTTTATATAAAGGAAATGGCTCACACTGTTGTAAAAGTGGTCAAGTTCCAAGTCCATGGGTCAGACTAACCAATATTGGCAGGTCAGATGGTAGGCAGGCAGTTTGGTGGTGGTTATGTACCATGGAGTCAGTTCCGACTCACAGCGACCCTGTACTGGGTTTCCGAGGCTGTAAATCCTTACCCGAAAAGAAAGCCTCATCTTTCCCTGGCGGAACCGCTGGTAGTTTCAAACTGCTAACACTCAGGTTCGCAGCCCAATTCGTAACCTCTATGCTACCAGAGCTCCTTAGGCAGGCAGTTTGGGCAGGTAAAATTTAGCAAGCTACTGTTGACCCACAGGATCAGTAAGCAAAAGAGCAGGCCACTGGCTCAAGTCCAAGAACCAGGGGTTGGTTGGTGATCTAGATGTACAATTCAGACCCTGGAGAAATCGTGAAAGTTTGCCCAAGTATCCAATATATAGGAAGCAGGTCACACCACTGAGAAAATTTCCTTTCAATTGATAGGCTTCTCATAGCAGAACTTATCACAGAAATGATAACATTATATTAGATCTCATCATAAGAGATAACTACATGTCAGCTACCAAACAACTGAGAATTCTAGTAGAGTCAAGTTGACACAAAATGATAACTGTAATTGTGTATTATAAATGCTCTGATCCTACTGTGTAATCTACTATTTTATAATTAAGGTAAATTGTTCATTTATATATTACATAAATCTTTACTACTACATTTTGATACTTTATTTTCTTAAGATTTTATTGAACATAGGTGGTATTAACTTTGACACTAGACAACCCTGGTTTGTTTCTTAAAGCAGTTAAATTGGAGACAGTGATAAACCAACAAATTAAACCAATTGCTCATCACTAACTACCTTCAATTCAGCAAACTGTAGTTCTCTAAATATTGACTATTGCATTATTTTGATATTAGCAAGGTATTATGACAGGTGGAATGAAATATGTTCATCTACTTTTGGAGCTTTTATAAAGCAAAATTAGGAGACAAATTAAAACAATTCATAACTTAAAATTCTACTTTAAAATAATATCAACAAACTCAAATATGATGGAAAATATGACTTCACTACTCCCTAATAGGAGTACTGGTATGGCAATATAGGATAAGCACTAGACTACTAACTACAAAGTCAGCAGTTCGAACCCAACAGCCTCTCCTTGGAAACTTTATACAGGATCACTGTAAGTAAGAAACCACTCCATACCGAACAACTTCCTTATAAACAAGAGAGTTGAAATTATAAGAAAAGATGTTTACTTTCAACTAATGAATGGACAACAATTTTTTAGATCTAATTTAGGCCCAGATTTCCATCTGGTATTTCATTAAGCCAGGAGGAATGTTTCTACCCTTCTTTGAAGTGCTAGTAAATTATTTCCTCTGTTTCATTTCAGAGAAAGTATTTATGACACTTTCATTTATGAAAGATATTTTATATGACATGAAATTCTTAGTTGGCAATCTTATCCTGCTACCACTTGCATTGTTTGTGACCAGTGTCTGTTGTTGGCATGATTTTTGTTCTGTATGTAATAAATTTAATCTGACTGCTGTAAAGTGGCTTCTTTATATTTTTTGAGCAATTTAATTCTGTGGTGTCAATGTACTTTTCTTCATATTTCTTGAGTTAATACTTTCTAATATGTTTTCTTCTATGGTGTTTTTAAGTCAAATTTGGAAGAGAATTAACCATTCTTTTTATCAAAAATATGTCCTTCCCACACCAATCCTAATCCTTGGGGTCTCCAATTATATGTATATTAAGCCACTTCCAGTTGTCCCATAGTGAACTGATACACTGATAATTATTTTTTTTAATGCATGTATATTTCAGTTACAATTTTTCTATTGCTGCAACTTCAAACTCACTGATTTTTTTTAAAAATACTGTTGGATCTATTCTAATGCAGTCTATTTTTTTATCTCAGACATTTTGGTTTAGTTTTGTTTTCATATTTTAAATGTTAAGTTTGGATATTTTTTATTTCCCATTTCTCTCTTTATTATGCTTATACATTCCCCTCACTTTTGAAATGTAACAAATATAAATGCATTAAACTTTTTACTGTACTTTATGTATTAGTTCTAAAATCTGTGGTTTCTGGTGTGTATCTTTTTATTGATTTTTCTATTTATTATGGGCAATAATTTTTGTTTTTATGTTGGATGATAGACATTGTTTTATGCTGGATATTTCTGTAAGTATTTTTTGCTTGTTCCTATCTCATTTTTTTATTGTGACAAGTATGTAGGCAACAGAACATTTGGCATTTCTGCAATCTTCACATGCATAGTTTAATGATATTACTTATTGTCATCGTGTGTTCAGCCATCGCCATTAATAGTTTTATAGCTCAGGTTTAAGCTTGATTTTAAATGAAACAGAACAGTCATTAGTTCTAGGGATGTTTTTTCCATGTTACTGTAATAATGTTCTCTGAGTACTCCACTTTTTGTCTGCTGCATTCCGAGTTTTGATTTTTCAGTTTGGCAGGTAGGATTACAAATGATGTATAATACTATTTGAAGCACAGGGATATTTCTGCCTCTTCTTTCGTATGGTTCTTTTCTTAGCTGTGGGCCATTTCTTCATAGCTATGCACTTATCAGTAGTCAATAAAAGTCTTGAGAGGAACCCTGTGAAGATCTTCAGAAGTCTCCTGTGTGCAAATTTCTTCTTTCTTCACTTAATGAAACTCTTCATTCTCCTATATTCTACTCTAAGACTTATATCTGGCTTCCCAAATTCTCAATTTTGTCTCCTCAATGCATAATTTAAGTCGTTATGTGCCATCGAGTCACTTTCAACTCATAGTGACCCTGTATTGGGTTTCCAAAGAGCAGCAAGTGAGTTTGAACCTCCTATCTTGTGGTACAAACAGACCTTGTGGTTGAGTGCTTATCCTATAGCACCACACCAAGAGTTCCCTCAATTCGTACAGCTATGTTATTGTTTTGGGTTCATCTTCTATGCATTCAACTTTAAACTCTTGTCAGGTAAAGATTTAGGAGAATGTTATGGTCAATTTGTTTTGTCTCTGGAATAGCTCTTTTGTACTAATTCTTGTCCAATATCTCAAAATTATTATTTTATATAGTTTAACTGGGTCATTAACTATATTTAATGTAAGAATGTAATATAGCCCATTTTACTTCATCTTTTTCAGAAGATGAAGTTCTAAAAAATTAAAAATAGGAAATAAAAATTAACTTAGAAATGTAAATATTATCTTCAAGGATAAACATTATTGGAAACTGTGTTATTAAGCTATGTTGTATGATTTTACTTTATAGTTTATATTGAATTGTACAATTTATCTATGATCATAATTCAATTACAAGGGTAATTCCCATTAACAATTAATAATTGAATGTGACATGGAGTGTTTGAAGATTAAACATTTCTATCTTGCACTGATGAGTTGTTCCTCTGAATCAAGGATGGTGATAGTTTGCCTCATGTACTTTAGACACGCTATCAGCATGTTATTTATCAGTCTAGTTGTGAGGATTTTTGTTTTCTTCATGCTCAGGAGTAATTAATGATGTAGGCTTTAGTCTTGATCTTCATTAGTAAGTGTGCCAAGCTGTCCTCACTTTTGGCAAGGAAGACTGAATCATCTGCATATTTCAGGCTACTGATGAGTTTTCCCCCAATCCTGATGCCATGTTCTTCTTCATATAGTCCAGCTTCATTAATTTTGTGCTCAGCCTGCTGAAAGAATAATTAAGAGAAAAGAATACAGCCCTGACGCACTTTTCTAATACTGATCCATGATGTATCTACTTAATTCTGTTTGAACAACTACCTCTTGATTCATACACAGGCAGCACATGAACACAATTAAAAGTTCTGAAATATCCATTATTTATAATCAAAATTAGAGTTTACATTTGTTTCTGCTGTTGTTGTGTGCCATGGCATCAGTTCCGACTCATAGCGACCCTGTATAGACTTTTCAAGAAGTTAATGGTGGATTTGAACTTCCTACCTTGCAATTCAAACCAACATTACAGTCCAGTGATTATTGTAAAGTGCCGCATTATGACTCCTTTTAATATATATTAATTTGGAACAAAGGTAGATTTCAAAATTTTGAGAAGCTTGTAAATGAATTAATTTCTGATAGAAACTCAAAAAATATTCAGTTGTAGTCAAATTAGGTAAAAACAGTACAATGTATATCCCTGTCTGTATTTTGATAACACCATGCTTAATTTACAAAATGAATAATTGACTTTGGAACTATTCATATGTAATATTTTTAAAGGTACATATTTTGAAAACCGACAATGTAAAATTCACTATAAAAGAATAGCTTTTGAGTCAAAGGTCAGTAAGTTTTAAGTTGATACTTGTATGTTGTTGTTACATGCCATCAAGTGGGTACTAACCCATAATGACCCTGTATAGGGTTTCCAAAGAGTAACTGGTGAACTTGAACCACTGATTTTGTAGTTCAAACTGACTTCTCAGTCCAGTGCATTAACCCAAACTAGAAGTTAAATATGAAGCTGAAATGATTATATTTTTGTTTGACTATTTACCTATTCTTATTCAGAGCCTGTGGAGTGTCCCATGTGTACTCATATATACAATGTTCTTTAGGTATTGTTGATGTTAGATGCCACTGAGTCAGTACTGACTCCTAGTGACCCTAGGTTCAACAGAACAAAACACAGCCCAGTTCTAACCTCACAATTGTTGCTATGCTTGAGCCCATTGATGCTGCCACTTTGCCAA
>NW_006408611.1:6916117-6917408 GCF_000296735.1 Chrysochloris asiatica
CAACAACATGGGGGTGTGAAGGGGAGGGATAAAAAGCTCTGTGCCATCCTGCCTCAGTGACTGCCAAAGAGTATTTTCTCTCATCTCTTCTCTACTCCCAATGGCTTTGTTCCTATTTGAACTCATGTATGTGAAGAAATTGCCTTTAACCATGTTCACTGCCTAAATGATTTAACATTCACTTACGCTAGCAATTGCTCGTATACTCTAAAGATCTTACAGAGGTTTTAAATTTATTTAATGCCTCATCCATCACTAAAGAGCTACCCGTAATTAAACATTAAAGCTGATTTAACCAAGGCAGACATTTATTTTAACCTCAGAGTATGTGTCTTAGTTTTCTGTTGTAGTTGTTAAGTGCCATCAAGTTGGTTTTGACTCACAGCAACTCTGCATATGGTTTCCAAGGAACCACTAATTTTGTGGTTAACAATCACCTGTTTATCCCACAGCACCACACCAAAACTTAGTTATCTAGTGCTGCTATAACAGAAATATGACAAATAAATGACTTTAACAACAACAAAAGCATTCTTTCATGGTTCAGAAGACCATAAATTTGAATTCTGAGTGTTGCCTCTAGGAGAAGGATTTTTATTCCTTGGCTCTAGGGAAAGATCCTCTGTTCTTTCAACATTTCCAAGTCCAACATTCCTTGGAGATGTCTATGCATCAATCTTCCCGTGGGTCTAGGAGCTTTACAATGCAGGGATCCTAGGTTCAAAGGGCACATTCCATTTCTGGATCTTTCTTTCTTGATTGCAATAGGTCCCTCCTCTTCTGTTCATCTCACTTTTATCTGTTGTAAATTAAAGGGGTTGAAAGCCAAACCTTGGGAAATTCCCTTACATGGGATCAGAGTTGTGATGCAATTAACAATATTGCTAATTGTCTGACTGGCTGTGTACAATAAGTCAGTTTCAACTAATCATTACCATTACCCTGTAAAGGGGAACACTTCATAGGCACAGAAAGCCTCATCTTTCTCCCACGGAGCACCTAGTGGATATGAACTACTGACCCAATATGCAACCCATCAGAAATCCTTATAAGTATTACTGTCAGGTGCCATCGAGTCAGAACCGACTCATAGCGACCCCATGCACAGCAGAACGAAACAATGTCCGATCCTGGGTCAACCTCACTACTGCCGCCACACTTGACGCCATCAATGATGCCACCTGGCCAATCCATCTTGTTGTGGGTCTTCCTCTTTTTCTCTGACCCTCCACCTTGCCCAGCACGACATCCTTCTCCAGCGACTGTTTCCTCTGGTTGTACTTCTTCCAAA
>NW_006408611.1:6923523-6932937 GCF_000296735.1 Chrysochloris asiatica
TTGGCAAAGTGGCAGCATCCATGGGTTCAAACGTGGCAACAATTGTAAGGTTGCCCCAGAGGACTGGGCAGTGTTTAGTTCTGTTGCACATAGCATCTCCGTGAGTTGGAAGTGACTAAGGAGCTCTGGTAGTGTAGTGGTTACGAATCGGGCTGTGAACCTTAGGGTCAGCAGTTCGAAACTACCAGCTGTTCCGCGGGATAAAGATGAGGTGTTCTGCTCCTGTAAAGATTTACAGCCTCAGAAACCCTGTACAGGGTCCCTATGAGTCACAACTGACTCCACGGCACATAACAACAACAACCGTAACATAATCTCTGAATTCCAGTTTACAATATTCATAGCAAATCTGGATCTTATATCAAAATTGGATCAATCAAATTAACAGAGACATAGAATAACAGACATCTAGTTCGTGGTGCTAGAGGATTAAACACTGGACTGCAAGTTAGGTTTGAACCAAAAGGTTGGTGGTTCAAATTCACAAGTACCTCCTTGGAAACTCTATACAGGGTTGTTATGAGTTGGAACTGACTGGATACCACTTAACAATATGTTCGTGATTTGAAAAAACGTGACTTAAGGAATGCAGAGGAAATTTTCAAAGAAGTGAATTGTAGTAAAGTGGATAGAACCCACAGCATCACACCAAGAGTTCAAAAAATGTAGTATGCAGTCCTTTAAAAAATGTTTATTCACTAATATAGACATATAATGGACAACCTCCCTAATTCAGACATATTTGCTTCAAAAAAACATTTATAAAACTTTCCTATCTGTAAAAGTACATGATAAACCTTATTTAAAAAAGATTTTAGGAAGTATCAGAAGTTTTGTTTCGTTTTTTAATTTTTCCATTTGATAGTGTTACATCTAGCTTTGTTACTTCATTTCATAGAAGGATGATAATGAAGTATGAACTAGAAGTGAAGTTTCCAAACTTAATTTGATTTAAAATTATGCTTAAAAAGTTGAGGTTACAATTCACAAAGAAGGGTAAATTACAAATTCTCCCTTAAAATTGTTCTCATCATTTAAAATGTCAGGCACATACTTGAATCAGGTATGATTAGTATTTTTTTTCCTCCTTGTACTAAATTCAAATATAAATTAAATCCTAATTTTAGTCAATACTAATGTATGCATACACATATTCCAGGAATTTCTAAAGATTATGTCCATGTCAGTAAATGAAACTAGGTATTTAATATTATACTTCACCAGTTCAAACTTTAAATTAGAGAAAATTATTTTCATTTAAGATTGGCCAAGTTTTGTTTATATAAAGACATACAGTAGGTCTCTTTGTGTCATGACGCAGGACCAAAAATTGAGTATTTGCTTCTCTTAGTCTTTTCCCTTTACTTCCGATTTCTGCACCCATCAAGGTCTCGGTGGCACTGTTGTGGTATGAGATTGCAAAGCTACCTACTGACATCTGCGACATCAGGAAACTGCTAAAACTCTGCAGAAGTATTACATAGGGATGAAGGTAGGATAGATTTACAAAGGGTCTTTGCCATGCAGCCAATTTGTTGAAACTCAGAATGCTCAACAGATGACAATTATTATTTGAATCTTGAATGTATTTTAATGAAATCATAATACTTAAAATACAGGATAATGCACTGGACTGCAAAGTTGGTTTGTACTGTTGAATCAGTGATTCAAGGCCACCAGCACCTCATAAGAAACCTATGAAGGGTCACCATGAGTTGGAGCCGAAGTGACAACACTTAACAACAACAGCATGGGTCTTTAAAAAGTTCATGGTAAACACATATTATAAAAGAAAACACTATCTGCATTGATTTCAAAAAAAATTTTGTATCAAAATAAACTCATACTAACAAACAGATCCATGTTGGAAGAAATACAGCCAGAGTACTCCTTGGAGGCCAGGATGGCCAAACTTCGTCTCTCATATTTCAGACATAATGTCAGGAGAGACCAGTCACTGGAGAAGGATATCATGTTTGGTAAGGTGCAGGATCAGAGAAGAGAAAGATCCCCAATGAGATGGATTGGCCAGGTGGCAACATCGATGGACCTGGCAACAATAGTGAGGTTGGCCCAGGATCGGGCAGTGTTTCATTCTGCTGTGTATAGTGTCGCTATGTTCAGTACCGACTCGATGGCACCTAACAAGAACATGTCTGAACAAGATACAGATTGAGGTATATTGACATATATTGAAGATACAAATTAAAGATAAGAAAAATAAAACACCAGTTTAAAAAACCCCTAGTAAAGCAAAATGCATGCTAAAATTGAGGCAAGAACAAACATTAAATTTATGGTGAAACTTGGGTAGAAGAATGGTAAAATCATTGTTGCTTTATATAAAGTTTATGGGCACAATTCCCCAAAGGAAACAGTACAAAATAGTTTTAAGAAGGGACAAGGCAATGTTGAAGATGAATCCTCAAGCTGCTAACCATCCACAACAATTTGTGAGGAAACAAATCATCTTGCCATTCTCTAATTGAAGAAAGTTGATGATTAATAGCAAAAATAATATCCAACACAACTGACATTTCAATTAGTTCAGCCTACTGATCTTTCCGCTTGATGGGTGCCAAAACTGTTGCTCAGAGATTAGCTGCAGAAAAGAGCAGAACTTTCAGTGGAAATTTTCAACAAGTGGGACCAAGTTCCTGAAATATTTATTTGGCAAATTGTAAGAAAAGATGAAACAGAGCTTTATCAGCATGAACCTGAATACAAAGCATAGTTAAAACAATGATTACCAAGAGATGAAAATGGTCCAGTCAAAGCAGAAGTGGACCTATTAATAACAAAGTTCAAGACAACAATATTTTGGGATGCTTAGTCATTTTGCTTGTTGACTTTCTGGAGGGTCAAAGAAGAGTAATATCTGCTCATTATGATTCTGTTTTGCAGAACTTATTCAATGCTTAGCAGAAAAATACCAGAGAAAACTTCACTGAAGAATGCTCCTGCTCATTCTTCTCATCAAACAAGGGCAATTTTTGTGTTTCAATGGGAAATCTCTAGGCATCAGCGTTACAGTGCTGATTTTGTTCCTCCTAACTCCTTTTTGTTTCCTAATCTTAATCTTTAAATGGCATTAATTTTCCTTCAGTTAACAATGTAAAAATCCCCATACTGACATGTTTAAATTCCTCAGTTCTTTAGGGATGGACTAAATGGCTAGTATCATTAGCTGCAAAAGTGTCTTGAGCTTGATGGAGTTTATGTTGTGAAACAAAGCTTAGATTTTTTTTTTTTTTTTTAATTATCGTGTAATTCAATTTTCCATGAGCTTTTTGAAGATCCTGTATGACTTAGTGTGTGTGTGTTTGTATGTATGTGCAATTGTGATTATTATGTAGTATAACATGAGTTTAGAGAAACAATTGTTTTGAAAATAATGAAGGTGGAAAAAGGTAAAAATATCTATTTAGCAAAAGTGAAAATAGTATTCTAATTTTCAGTGAAAATGAGGGTATATATGCCATATATGGCATTACTTTAATTCTATAACAGATTGAAGACCCTGGGGGCTATTTTTAATCATAATTATAAAAGAAACTGTGAGACCTAACATAAGAATACTATGTTCCAAATAAAGTTATATGTTCTATCCTTTGTACTTAATACTGCAAAATAATAAAAGCTTTCTTCAATATAGCTCAAATCATTAAGAGTGTAAATTATGCTTAATTTTAGCTGCACCAATGACTGAATTTATTTTATTGTTATCACTTTCAAACAGAACTTAATGAAAGACTATGTTTTAAGTATCATAGTCCTTTGCTTTTATCTTCATTTGTATTCTAAGTCATGGTACATAAATAACTTCAAGGAAGATGAGGTAAGTGATTTAAAAGAACTAGGGAAAAGAGAAAAAGAAAAAAAATATGTATATACATGTATGTTGTTTTGTGCTGTTAAGTAGGCTCCGACTCATAGCAACCCTGTGTAGAGTATAAGGAGCTCTGGTAGCATAGTGATTACGAGTAGGGCTGCCAACCTCAAGGTCAGCAGTTCAAAACTACCAGTGGTTCTGCAGGAGAAAGATGAGGCGTTCTGCTCCCGTAAAGATGTACAGCCTCGGAAACCTTGTGCAGGGTCATTATGAGTCGGAACCGACTCCACGGTACTTAACAACAACAATAACATTTCTATGGGAGCTGAAAGCTTCATCTTTCTTCCATGGTACAGCAGATGGGATTCAGCCCCCTGACCATCTGGTTAACAACCCAACGCTTAATCCACTAAACCACATACAGAGGATATATAAGACTTAACAGTGATTGTAGGTATGTTTCTAATGAAGAAAATAGCCTTCACTCAGGGTAAATTTTATAAACATGAAGATTGGATTCAAATACTTAACCATGACTTTACTCTTCAGTCAGTGCCTATCTGGCCAAATAATTCTGTTCCAATTGTGAGAGACTTATATAAACTACGCATCATTAGAATCAATGTTATAGCCAAATGGCCAAAACCTCTGCTGTCAACTTCATTCTGATTAACAGAGACACTACAGGACCGGACAGAACTGTCCTATAGATTTTCCAAAGGTGTAAATCTTTACAAGGAAAAATGAGAAATCTTTCTCCTGTGGCTGATAGGTTCAAATTGTTGACCTTGCAGTTAACAGGTGAATTTAACCATTATACTAAAGAGTTCACTTTATTGACTCTTCTTGTTGTTGCTAAGTGCTGTGGAGTCAGTTCCTACTCATAGCAACCTTGTATAGAGTTTCTGAAGAGTAGCTGGTGGGTTTGAACTGTCAACCTTGTGGTTCACAGTCCAGGGCTGATCCTACAGCATCACACCACAACCAGTACTGGACAGTTTCATGTGAATGCCAACGGAAAAGGAATGATGTCATATTCATCATTATAAAGAACAATGAAAAATCTATCCTGAAGCAGTATGCTCTCAGTGATAGGATAGTACCCATGTACCTATGGGAGACACCAGTTAGTATGACCAGTATTTAAACTTATACACCAACCACTCATGCCAAAGATGAGGAAACTAAAGATATTTAACAACTTGTGCAGTCTGAAACTGATCAAACATACAGTGAAGATCCATTGATAATCACTAGTGTTCCAAATTTTAAAGTTGGAAACAAAGAAGTATCAGTAGTTGTAAAATATGGCCTTGGAAATAAAACAATACTAGAAATCATCAGACAGGATTTTTGCAAGACCCATGACTTATTCATTCCAAATATCTTTTTTAAGCAATATAGATGGTGACAATATAAATGAAAGTCAAAAAGTACTGCTACTTGGGTTCCAGTTCATATATTCATATTGTTGATGTTAAGTGCTGTCAAGTCAATTCTGATTCATAGCAACCTTGTATAGGATTTATGGAGGAACACCTAGTTGAGTTTGAACTGCCAACCTTGCAGTTCAAACCAACCTTGCAATCAAGTGCTTATGCTACAGCACCACTCCAGGCTTATTCAAAGAAATTGTTTAAATGACTTTGAGATCAGTGGATAGTTGTTGACAAGTTCCCCCAGCAAGTAACAGAATTATTATGTTTTTAATTCCAGTGTTGTTGTTAAATAAGTGTGGTTGAGTTAGTTGTGACCAGTATCGACGTTGTCTGTATAGGGTCTCTGAGGAGTAGCTGAGTTTCAACTGCTGACATTGTGGTTCAAATCAACTTTGCAGTCCAGCACATTAATCCACAGCACCACACCCATAGAAAAGATTCAATTAAAAGATTGGCTTCCAAGTGGTACTGCAGGCTCACTTAAATTCAACACAAAAAGGTCAGCACATGTTATGATGTTATAGTGACTACTTAGTTTCTTTTTTTTTAGAATTACAAAGGAGTAATGTGTCATGCTATAGGGGTCAGCAATGGACTATGAATCACAAGATCAGTAGTTCAAACCCAGCAGCTGCTGTTTGGAAACCCTATAAAGGGTTGTTATGCGTTGGAACCAAATAGACATCACTTAACAACAATTACAGTAAGGATTTACAACCTCGGAAACCCTGTACAGGGTCGCTATGGGTCGGAATCGACTTGACGGCACTTAACAACAACAACAACAACAACAATAACAATAATCTTGATAGATTTTTCAGAAGGACATGTGACAATCCCAGAGACTTACTATGAAGAAATTTTAAGAATATTGAAAGTTGCATCAGTGAGAAAAACAACAGGAAAATTGTGCTGAGGAATGTGTTGCTATCAAAAAAATGCACCTGTTCATTCTTCAAAGGTAGCAAGGACTGTTTCCAAATTCTTTGGGAAACCTTATACCCTATAGAGTTATCTTACCCTTTTAATTTTTTTTCCCTCCAAACTCAAACAAACAAACAAAACAAACAAAAAAACATTTAAAAACAAAACCATGTGAATCCCTCAAGGATGGCAGAACTGCCGTTTTGATGCGGTATAGATCAAAGAGCACAGCATTCTTAGGGAAGGGTTAGAGAGATGGAAACACTATCTGCAGAAGTGTATAGACTTGGAGGAAATAGCAATAGAAAACTGCTTCACATTTTGATAATTTGGTTTAATAAAGATTTCTATGATTTTTGTAACAATATTTTTTCACTTACCTTGTCAAATGTGAACCTTACTGGAAAGATCACATAGGAATCAGTTCGGCTACACCTATGGAAAAATACAATGGAAAAATTCAATATCATCAGTCAGAACAAGGGCAGGGTCAACTGTGGGACAGTTCATACACAAATTCTAATTGAAGCTGAAGAAAATTAAAAGACCTCCATAAGAGTCAAAATACGATTTTGAGTATATCTTATCAAAATTTAAATCCATTCTGAAAAACAATTTAATTTGATGCACTGAAAACCAGATGATTTGTGGATGGTATCGTGGAACTTTGCAAAGCCATTTGAACTGCAAGGTTAGTGGTTCAAGCTCACCAGCTGCTCCTCAGAAACCCAATACGCGGTCAGAAATGACTTCATTGCACTTAACAATAACAATCAAGGACATCATAAATAAAGACAGCAAATATGTATGTAGCACAGTCTTGTGTGCTGAAAGTGAAGAGGATTTGATGCACTTACTGATGAAGGTCAAGGACCACAGCCTTCAGTATAGATTAAACCTCAGTATAATGAAAAGAAAAACCTTTCCAACTGCAGCAATAGACTACATCACGATAAATGGAGAAAATATTACAGTTGTCAATAATTCCATTTTATTTGCATTTTTAGCCATTGCTTAAGAAATGAAATGATATATTGCATTGGGCAAATATAATGCAAAAGATCTCTTTGAAGTGTTAACTAACGAAATGTCACATTGAGGACTAAGGTGCTCCTGACCCAAGGCATGGTATTTTCTATTGCCTGATATGAATGCAAAAGCTGGACAATGTATAAGGAGGACCAGAGAAGAATCAGTGCTATGAATTATGGTACTGGCAAATATTATTAAATATGCCATGGACTGCCAAAGAAATGAATAAGTCTTTCTTGAGTGAAGTTTAACCAGAATGTTCCTGAGAAGAAATAAAGATGAAATTGGTTAGCAGTCCGGTGATCATCCTACAACATTACACCAGGACTACCATTTAGGAGTTGTTGTTGTTATGTGCCGTGGAGTCGGTTCCGACTCACAGCAACCCTGTACAGGGTTTCCGAGGCTATAAATCTTTACACAAGCAGAAAGCCTCATCTTGCTCCCATAGAACAGCTGGTAGTTTTGAACTGCTGTCCCTGAGCTTTGCAGCCTGATTAGTAACCACTACACTAGCAGAGCTTCTTAATTTGGTAGCAAGTAAGCAAAAAGCAGAAAACCCACAATAAGTTGGGTTGACATAGTGACTGTAACAATGGACTCAAGCAAAGCAATGATTGTGAGGATGGCACAAAAACAGACACTATTTCGTTCTTTTATACACAAGATGGAACCCACTCGCACCTTACAACAACTGACTTCCATACGCTTTCTCCTTACCATACAGTATGTATTCTTGCTCAGCAATAAAACTGTAGCAATATGTGTGTGAGCTTTCTGCCCAAGGAATCCCATTACATGCTCAGCACACAAGATATTCTTTGGGGACTATACACTTAGGCACATGCTATCTAGCATGTATGAAAATTCTGTATTCCCTGAAAGAAATCAAGCATGCAACAGAAATCACACTGTTGTCACATTTGGGCAGAGCACACTACTTTCATCAGTTAAGGCGTGCTAAGAGTATTCCCCAAATCCAATTTTCTAGAATCTATCCAAAACTCATTCTTGTAAAAGTCCCGCTGTGGTGCTGTGGGTAAATGCACAGGACAGTAAAGTCATTCAAACCACAAGGTCAGCAGTTCAAGTTCACCAGTCGCTCCCTGGAAACCCTACATAGGGTCACTGTGGGTTGGAACCAACTTGATGGCACCTAATAATAATAAAGACAGATGTTTCAGCCATGCTGTGTTAACTCTTTTCTATACAATATAAAAGGCATCCTGTCTTCTAAGGAGCATTCTAGCTGTACTTCTCTCAGCACAGATTTGTTTGTTTTTTTTTTGGCAATCCATGATACTTTTTAATGTTCTCCAACAACATAAATCAAATGCACTGGTTCTTCTAAGCTCTGCCTTAAGCACTGTACAACTTTCACATTCATATGAGACTACTGAAATTACCTTGGCTTGGGTCAGGCAAACCTTAGTCCTCACACTGGTATCTTTGCTCTTGAACAATTTCAAGAGGTCTTGCGCAGCAGATTTGCCTAACATAATATATCCTTTGATTTCTGGACTAGTACTTCCATGAGTGTTAATTGTGGATCCAAACAAAAAAATGAACTCTTTGAAAACTTCAGTCGTATCTCCATTTATCATGATGTTATTTACTGGTCTAGTTTTGAGGATTTTTGTTTTCTTTACTTTGAGGTGCAATCCAAATATTTTATGTATACAACAAAAATTTTATGATATAAGCAAGGTTGTATCATCTGCATATCACAGGTTGTTAATAAATTTTCCTCCTATCCTGATGTAAACTTCTTCTTCATATAATCCAGCTTCTCAGATTATTTGCTCAAAATATAGATTGACTAAATATGCAGACAAGATGCAACCCTGGCACATATTTTTCCTGATTTTAACTAATCAGGATCCTATTGTTCTGTTTGATTGGCTGAGTATTGGTCTACATACAGGTTCTTTATGAGCACAATTAAATGTTCTGGAACACCTGTACTTCACAATGGTATCCATAGTTTGTCATGATCCGCATAGTCAATAAAGCACAAGTAAACACCTTTCTGGTAGTCTCTGATTTCAGCCAAGATCTATCTGATGATAGCAATTATGTACCTCATTCCAAGTCCTCATTTGAATCCAGCTTCAATTTCTGGCAGTTGTCTCTTGATGTACTGTTGCAACCATTTCTGAATTATCTTCTGCAGAATCTTACTTGCAT
>NW_006408611.1:6935871-6937597 GCF_000296735.1 Chrysochloris asiatica
CCATGGTATTTTCAATAACCTCACATGCATATGAAAGCTGGACATTGAATAAGGAAGACCATAGAACAATTGATGCTTTTGAATTATGGTGTTAGAGGAGAATATTGAAAATGCATGGGCTGCCAAAAGAACCAATAGATCCATTTTGGAAGAACTGTAGCCAGAGTGCTCCTTGGAGGCCAAGATGACCAAACTTCGTCTTTCATACTTCAGACATGTTGTCAGGTGGGACCAGTCACTGGAGAAGGGTATCATGTTAGGTAAGGTAGAGACTCAGAGAAAAAAAGGAAGACCTCCAACAAGATGGATTGGCCAAGTGGCAGCAGCATCAATGGACTCAAGTGTGGCAAGAGTAGTGAGGTTGGCCCATGATCGGGCAGTGTTTCGTTCTGCTGTGCATAGGGTCACTATGGGTCAGTACCGACTTGATGGCACCTAACAACAACATCCAAATGTCCTGATTTCCATTCCCCAAAATTCTAGAGTGTAACCTGAATGAAGCCCATGTTCTTAATGACTGTATTCTTATTTAACGTTCCTACGTAGTGGTTACGAATCGGGCTGCTAACCACAAGGTCAGCAGTTCGAAACTACCAGGTGTTCCGCGGGATAAAGATGAGGTGTTCTGTTCCCGTAAAGATTTACAGCCTCGGAAACCCTGTGCAGGGTCACTATGAGTAGGAACCAACTCCAGTACTTAACAACAACAATACTAGAACAGATTTCTTTCCTCCCTTCCCCCAATTCATCCTGCTCACATATTCCAAGGTGTGAATCAACAACCTATGTCTGCTCTAGCAATCTCATGAGTCCTTTAATCCTGAAGATGGACCATCTTGAGAATTCCTCACACTTGGAAATCTATACAGGGTCACTCTGGGTGGGAAATGACTCAAAGGCACTTAACAACAACATATATACATATATAGATAGATAGATATACATATATGTATATATATTGTTAAGTGCCATTGAGTCGATTCTGACCCTTAGTTGGTTCTGACCCATAGCAACCCTGTATAAGGTTTCTAAGGAAAAGCTGGTGAGCTTGAACCACCAACCTTGCAATTCAAATGACTTTGCAGTTGGACACATTAGCCCACAGTGCCACACCAAGACTCCCTAGAAGTCTCCGTAATTCAAAAAGTCCAACTGTCAACTTTTCTATTTTCCCCTATTTCCTTTCAGTTGTAAATTTTCTGATCTGGGTTGGTCTGCATTTCTTTTCAAATGTAAATGTATCAATTCTGAAGGTTCTGGGTGGAGCTCAGGATTCCACCCAAGGCTGTATACTCTACAAAAACAAAAACATGTGTGCATGCCCTACCCCCTGCATATTTTATCTCCCCTTTTAGCAAATCCATCCAGTTTTATAAGGCAGTTTACAAACTCTCTGTAATCAGAATTCCCAATATTATTATCACATATGTATATATAATAATAAGCAGGAGAAACCAATATCCCCTTCAAACACATAAATCTTTAAAACACTGAAATTCAATCTTTCCTTCTCCTTTGGACGAATCCCTTTCATATGCATATGGTCTTGGGCCTCTGGCAGTCTGGATTCAAGTAGACCCAAGCCACAGATCAGCTGTTTTTTTTTAACTAGATTAACTTTGGCTCTGGAGTCCTGGTGTGGCACTGTGGGTTAATGCACCAGACTGCAAAGCCCTTTGAACTACAAGGTCAGTGGTTCAAGCTCACCGGCTTCTCCTTGGAAACC
>NW_006408611.1:6938637-6940483 GCF_000296735.1 Chrysochloris asiatica
ACACACACACACATACATAAGGTTAGTGTTTCAACTCACCAGCTGCTCTTTGGACACTCTATACAGGGTCGCTATTTGGTCATGACCAACTCAATGGCAATTAGCAACAACAAATAACACAGACACACACATATTCACATATTTTAATAAATATGTGTTAGATTTTTCTTTGCCATACAAGCATCCGGTTATCACTTTTGAGAAAATGTTTTCAGAAAAGAACATCTGAAAAAATGGTACTAAAATACTTGACATGACAGCATTTGAAGGATGTGAATATACTAGGGAAACTTTATTATTATTATTATTATTTTAATCAGTATACAAAGTGAACAATTAAGGCAATTATTCACATTTATTATAATATGAAAAAGTCAATTTTAGTTGTTGAGAATTATTTGAGTGCTTGATCATCTCTAAAAGGAAATAACTGAAAGTTATTATACTGATTCATTTAAAACAGGGTAGGCATGTACACCCTAGGGAGTAGTCACTTAATATGCAGACAATTCTCAAATGTTTAAATCATAATTTTCTGCACTAAAACCTATCAAAGGCAGATTGATACTCAGATTTTGATTCATATTTTGCTGTTTCACTACTTTTTGTTTTTAAGTGCCATGGAGTCAGTTACAACTCATAGTGACCTGGAATAGGGTTTCTGAAGAGCGACTGGAGAATTTGATCCATCGACCTTACAATTGAAACTGACCTTGCAGTCCAATGCATTATCCCAGTTTTCACACCAAGACAAAAGTCTTTCAAGGAAACATACTGCATACTTTGCCTTGTCATCACTTTTATGATAGTAAAATGCATGTAAGTAAAAGCATTTTTATTTTTAATGAAGCTGAGAAGTAACACTGTCCATCAACAACTGAGTCCAGCTTGTGCACAGATACTGGTATCTAATGACCATTATTTACTACAAAAATACAGCTCCTTGGTGAAATGACTTGTTCTAAAAGTGATGGTGGTATTGGGGGTGTGTATCCAGGTCAGTTACATATCAGAGTGACCCTGATAGGGTTTCTGAGGCTGTAAATGTTTATGGGAGCAGGAAGCTTCATCCCAAAGGCAGGAGTAGGATAACAAAAGGAGTACTTTAAATACCTTTTTATGCCAAAATGTAAAAGGCGGTAAAATTTGTCTCTAAAATGACAGGGATGTGTTTAAAGGATATTGGGATATTGTTGAGATCTTCAGTGAGTTTCCAATCATTTATTAAGTTATATTTTAACATAAAAATGAATGATAACACTTGATCTTAAATGTTGGAATAACTACAAATCCATGAGACCACACTGATTAAAAAAAAAAAATTGAAAGGAAGGAACAAAGGAAAAAAATAAATGAAGAAAATAGAAAAGGAAAGAGGAATTAAGGATGGAAAATAAATACTGTTGCTTTGAGTAGAAGTGATGATGCAGTTAGAAAACATAAATAACCATTTTGCAATCACCATAGTAGCAGTAGGTTTAGACAAGGGTAGCTGATGAAAGCTAAAATTAGTGGGTGAAAGATTGATGAGAAATGGAAGAATTACATAGTTTCTAAATGTCATGAGCATAAAATAAATTAACATTTAAAGGCTTTAGAGAATGCCTGGCACATGGCTTAAAGTGTTTATTGAATAAAAATATCTTTTAAAGCCATTGTGAAGTTTAGTCATGTGTTGAAAAAATGGTTAGTCTCATGATGTCATGGTGGTATAGGGTTAAAATCTGGAAGTCTGCATGATGATCAGTGAAGTCCTGGTGAGGCACTGTGGGTTAATGCACCAGACTACAAAGCTGTTTGAACTGCAAGGTTGGCAGTTCAAGCTCACCAGCTGCTCTTTGGAAAC
>NW_006408611.1:6941581-6945700 GCF_000296735.1 Chrysochloris asiatica
TTTAGGAGCCCTGCTTAGAAAATGAGTTAAAGAGTGGGTTGCTAACTAAAAGATTAGTGGTTCAAACCCCCCAGACACTCTGCAAGAGAAGACTAGGCATTCTGCTTCCATAAAGATTTATAGCCTCAGAAATTCTAGGGAGCAGTTCTACTGTATCCTATGTGGTAGTAGCAGTTGTGTGACATGAAGTCAGTCCTGACACATAGCTATCCTGTATAGGCTGTCCGAGACTAGAAAGCTTTACAGGAGTAGAAAACCTCATCGTTCTCCCACCAAGTGGCTGGTAGATTCCAATTCGAATAGTGACCTCTTAGTTAGCAGCCCAACTTGTAACCTACTATGCTACTAGTACTCCTTACTCTATGCTATGTTGTTGTTGTTAAGTGTTGTCAAGTCAGTTTCAACTCATAGCGACCATGTATAGGGTTTCCAAGGAGCAGCTGGTGGGTTTGAACTACCAACCATGTGGCAGTCCAGTGCTGATCCTACAACTTCACAATAGGATTCCATCCTACAGGATCCCTATAAGTTTAAATTGGTTAGATGGTAGATTATATGTTTTAACAGACAACCATATCCATGTTTAAAACTCATGTTGTTTTACAACCTAGTCCTCAATGTTCCTAGCATAACCATATGTTTGTTATAATGTCCATATGAATTGATTCTAATAAATGATATAGCAAAAGTTGTTTATCAAATAAATTACAGTTTCTTGTCAATTTTAAATGAGTCAATGCATGTGGAAGTGTTTAGGAGCTGAGGGAATACAATATATACTTAATATTTGTTTTTTACATGAAATAAAGAAAGAGATGTGTAGTGGGAAACATACTTCTACACTACATTTTGAATTAAAAAAAAAAAAAAATAGGCGCTTGGACCTTGGCTCTAATACTGTCTGTGCTAACCTTAAAAAAAATCTCCCCTCTTTAATTATTTACATGATAAAAACTAATTAATACCTTATCTGTTTCCTAGTGCTGCTGTAACAGAATATCACAAATGAGTAACCTTAAAGAACAAGATATTTTCTCACAGTTTAGGAGACCACATGTCTGAATCCAGTGAATTGGCTATAGATAAATGCTCTGTCTGTTTGCTCTGGAGGAAAATCTTTATCTCATCTTTATTCTAAGTTTCCTTTGGTTCTTTTGTTGATATTTACATCACATCTATTTTCCTCTGTTTCATTTTCTTGTCTCTCTGAGACTAATTTTATCTTTTTATAACTCAGAAATGCCTAGGTTTAAGACACATCCTACATCAGAGTAGCGTAATTCACATAATAGTTGATTACATTATGGAATGAGATAACACATTATGATATATTACATTCACAGGTATAAAAACGTGGATCTAACACATGTTTGAAGGGACACAATCCAATATACAATAGTTTACTTTTTGGCTCCTCCAAATTCCCGGATTTTCTAAATGCAAAACATATTTATCATATCACAAGGTCCAAGGTTGAAGTGAAACAAAAATATGAAAGTGTGAAAGCACTATTTAAACTATTTTCCAAATATTCCTCACTATGAATGGATTTAATTTTTAAATGTAAACTCAGTTTAAGTAATAATGATACAGAATATATTTACAGCATAGTAGTCAAGTCATTGTATTCACAGAGTGTGATATCTAGGGACACAGAATTATGACAGTGAAATAAGAAATGAATGTATAAAAGTAAAAATAGCATTTGTGGTTTACATTAGAAAATGTTGCAGATACAAGAAAGCAGGGGAGAAGTGAAGAATAGAGTCCAAAAAGACTTAATTAAGTAGAGGCTTATGAAGAAGCAGGCATGACCTGGGTTTTGAAGAATCAAACTTTAAAGCAAGTTATTTGTAAACCACATAGGTAGTTAACATCTCCTTGCAGCTTTAAAATTGCCACATTCTTGGACCCAACTGCCACATTCTCAGGTTCCAATTGGTATTTTTACAAGTTTCCAGTCACTATAGGAAGAGTTGACAACTGCGTTGCAACAAGTTTCAGGTTGCCGCTGCTGAGGCAATGGGACAGGACACCACCTGAGAGCTTGTAAAAATGCAGAATCTTGTCTCTCTTTTAAGACCCACTGAATCAAAATCTGACCATTGAAATTTTAGACTTAACAGGAACATCAAGCAGAAGTATGCAGCTGCACTTCAAATCCTCCTACCAACACTGCACACCTGAACAGGTCTTTTATATTTATTATTCTAGCTATGTACTAATACTTGAAGTGGTCTCCTGATTAAAAGAATATAGACTCAGGACTGTAGTGTCAAATAATTAGGGAGGTTCTTGAACTAGTGGAAACAAAAATCCAAAACCTAGTTATAAGCCAAACAATAATATTTTAATCACCACCTTATGAGAATTCCTTTTTTTTTTTTTTTAAGTTTTTGTGAATTATGTGATTGTTTACATGGGTGAACATTAGCTTTACACTCATCCTATCGGATATCATTTCAGTACCATGATTACAGACCCTTCAATGCATCATCAAACAACCAAAGGGTATACCCTGCAAGCCTGCTCCTGGTTCATCATTACACAGCCCCTCTCCCCCTCTGGGTCTAGAGTCCCCAATTACTCCATCTCTCCAAGTCATCATCTCTGCCTCCATCTCTGACATCACTGCTTTTCTGGGTAGGGTCCCGCTCTCCACTCTTCTCCCTTGATGGTCCTAGGGACCTCTGCTCCTGGAGTGCAAAATCAACCACTCCCCTCCTTTTGCTACAAAACATCTACCTTGACATTTCAAACCCTCAAAGTCTGTCCTGATAGCAATGATTCACTACTGTACCACAAGAGGCCTATCCCCATCTCCTTTCACCAGTCCCGCCAGACAGATTGGATATTACTAAGTGGAGATTCTACTTTTCTCCATATTATCCTCTGGATCTCAGCTCCCTCTTGAAAGCTTGTAAGCCAGTCACTTCTTGCCTTTGTAGACCCCCGGCTGCCATTTTGAGTAGCCAATGTCCAAGTTGCCCATCCCTGTCTACTCTGTGTATGGAAGGGGGCATAGGTGTAGGTCAAGCTCATCAAATTGTAGCGGATTACACTTTTTATCCTCTTCTTTCTTCTTCTAGTCGAGTTCTGATCATGCAGTCACTGAAGCCAGGTCAAGTGGGTATCATCTGCAAGTGTGGGTGTTCTTGTGCATTATGTCCTCTCTTATCAGCTGGACGCTTCACTCTTGACTCTAGTCCTCTGTGACTATGTCACTGTATCTGGGCCCAGGAGTCTCCAGGTCTTGCCACACTGCTGGCCAACCAGGTTTCCACATGGGTTCACCAAAGTCTACTGAATGTGTTCGGACTTAGCTCACAACTTCGTTGCTGTTTTTCCCCTCACTTCCCCTTATTGGTGACCAACATGGTCACCACTCAGACCGCATGTCTGCACGTGTATTCCCCTTGAGTCTTAGTCTTGGAAGGGGGCTTGGCCTGAGGGACCCAACCACTTGCCTTGATGGCTCCCAAGTGAACAACTTGCTTGTTCTTGTAGTAGACAGTTGGACTGCCATTATTTATTTTTCTTGTCAGTATTTCTTTCAAGAAGTATCTTCTGTTCTACTAGTCACTCCAGGCTGGTCTGCATGTTGTTTCAAGTGGAGATTTCCCACCTCAGAAGATTCTGGATGGGGCTCAGGATTCCACCTATGGTTTTATTCAATGCAAAGTCTCCACGAGGAGGGGAGATCCAGCGGCGATAGGGATAGCGAAAGAATACACAGACAAACAGAAGAAGGAAGACAATGAGGCACCCCAAAGCCAGGGTGGATACATCACTGGTGGGCAGGCTTGGGACTACAGGCATCATGGCCTCTGCAGGCAGCGACCCACTGCCTGCAATCTTTACTGCATGCCTTCCAACCCGCAATGCACTGCTATCTTTACTCCATGCCTTCCAACTAGTAATGCACTGCTATCTTTACTGCAAGCCTTCCAACCAGTAATGCACACCTGGGGAGGCCCGGGCCTCTGCTTTCCTTAGGGGAGGAGTTTCACACCAAGCTGGGAGGGACTTAGGCAAAGTACAGCTAACATCAGTACTTTTCCAGACATTCAGATAACTTTACATCATACTTCACTGGTTCGAATCCCAGGCCAGCAACTT
>NW_006408611.1:6948355-7000247 GCF_000296735.1 Chrysochloris asiatica
GTTGGAATACAAGTTTTAATAGTGTTTTATCATTATCCTTTTGATTTCCTTTGGTTACATTGTTGTTTCTAATGTCATTTGTGTCTTCTCCCTCTTTTATTTTGCTACATTTGCCAGTGGTTTGTCACTTTTGTTAATCCTTTCAAAGAACCAGCTCCTTGCCCTACTGATTCTTTCTACAGTTTTTCTGGTTTCTATCTCATTTATTTCTGCTGTAATCTATTATTCCTTTTCTTTTGGTGACTGTAGTTTCCCTCTGTTGTTTATGTTTCTAATTGTTATAGATGCTGCATTAATGTGGTAACTTTGTTTTTTTCTTCTTTTTGGAAGTTTGCATTTGTTACAATAAATTGTCCTCTCGGCACCATTTTCACAGTGTCCCAAAGATTCGGTATTTTGAGTTTTCAATCTCATTTGTTTCTAGGAAGTTTTTGAGTTCATATTTAATTTCTTCCATTACCCATTTGCTTTCAGCAGAGTGTTATTCAGTTTCCATGTATTTGACTTTATTTCCTTGGTCTTCCTATTGTTGATTTCTAATTTGATAGCAATGTGGTCTGAGAGGATGTTTTGTAGTATTTTGATATTTGTAACTTTATCAAGGTTTGTTTTGCGGTCTAACATATAGTCTATTCTGGAGAATGTTCCCTTTGCACTAGGATAGAATGTGTACTGTGCTGTTGCTGGGTTGAATGCTCTGTACACATCTATGAGGACCAGTTGGCTGATTTTGTTATTTAGTTCTTCTGTGTCTTTGTCAACCTTCTTTCTGGATGTTCTTTCCATTTTTGAAAGCAGTATATTAAAACTGCCCATTGTTATTGTAGATTTGTCTATTTCATTTTTTAAATCTATTAGAATTTAATTTATGTATTTTATAGCTCTTTAATTGAGTGCATAGATATTTTTTATGATTATTTCATCTTGTTCAACTGTCCCTTTAATCATCACACAATGTCCATCTTTATCTATTATTCTGGTTTTTGCCTTAACGTTTATTTTATCAGAAATTAGTACTGCCACTCCTGTTCATTTTTTATTGCAATTAGCTTAACGTATTTGTCAATCCTTTGACTTTCAATCTGTTTTTGTCTGTATATGTAAGATGTGTCTCTTGCAGATAGCATATTGAAGGATCTTGTTTTATCCATCTTGTCACCTTTGTCTCTTAACTGATGCACTTAATTCATTTACATTCAGCGTAAATATTGATAGTTATGGATTAATTACTAATATTATGTTTGTTTGTTTTTTATGGTGCAAATGCTTTGTTTGTTCTGTGTGTCTTCCTAAGCTGAGTACCTGTTTTGTGTGTTCTTTCTTGCCAATTTCCTCATAGTTTTAATGTTTTCATATTCTTGTTATGTTGTGAAGTGTTAATTTTCTTTTGTTTACTGTTAAGTGCCGTCAAGTCGGTTCTAACCCATAGAGACCCTGATCAGGGTTTGCAAGGCTGTAAATCTTTACGGGACCAGAAAGCCTCATCTTTCTCCAACAGAGCAGTTGGTAGTTTTGAAATGCTGACCTTGTGGTTTGCAGCCCAATTTGTAACCACTTTCTGTTGTCAAGTGCCATCGAGGCAATTCCGACCCATAACTACCCTGTAGAGGGTTTCCAAGGAGCACCTTGTGAGCTTGAACCACCGACCTAACCCACAGTGCTTAGGTTACCTTATATTCCATTAACTTTTCCCTTAATTTATTGCAGTCTATTTTATCCTGTAATGTATCTGACCTTCTTACCACCTGGATCTCTATTTACACATGTTTACCTTCTTTCACATTGTAACTGTTGTGACTATAGACTGACCTTCCAGATCCTCTGAATTTGTTCTAATAGTTTTGTTTTGTTCTCGGCTCTTTGATTTGTCTATAGAGTTCCAGGAGGTTTTGACAAGTCTGTCAATATCTGGTTGTTGTCTGTTCTTGTTGGTTCTCAGTCCACAGAACTTCCTTTAGGATGTTTTGTGGTTCAGGGTGTGCTTTGGCAAAATCCCATAGCTTCTGTTTATCCTGGAATGTTTTGATTACACCATTGTAATTGATTGACACCTTTGCTGGATAAAGGATTCTTGGTTGGCAGTTTTTTTCTTTCAGGGTTTTATGTATGTCTTCCCCATTGCCTTCTTGCCTGCATGGTTTCTGCGGAGAGATCCGAGATTAATCTGACTTGCTGCTTACCTTGTATGTAACAGTACTCTTTTCCCTAGCTGCTTTCAGGATTGTCTCATCTTTGACTTTTTCAGAGCTAAAGTAGCTCTGGTAGCGTAGCGGTTATGAGTCGGGCTGCCAACTGCAAGGTCAGCAGTTCGAAACTACCAGCTGTTCTGTGGGAGAAAGATGAGGCGTTCTGCTCCTGTAAAGATTTACAGCTTTGGAAACCCTGTGCAGGGTCACTATGAGTTGAAACCGACTCCATGGTACTTAACAACAACAATATTATTATATGTCTTGGTGATTTTCTTTTGGCATCTCATCCTTTTTGCTCTTCATTATCTCTTCTGTGGATTTGTGTGATTCTTCCTGTTCCTGAATGCCGATAATTCTTAAAGTATTTCTTTTCATGCTGTCCAATATGAATCTGAGACCCTTCAGATATATTTTTTTTAATCCTTTTTTCTGCTTTCTCTTCTTTCTTAGTAGTATTGAGAGATTTGTCTTCCAGCTCCCTAGTTCTGGCTTCTGTCTCTTCAATTCTACTTCTTTGCACTTACAGAGTATTGTCTATTTCTGATATTTTATTATTAATCATTTGGACCTCTTTCTATACATTTTGAATTGTTACCAATGATGTATCTGTCTTATTTGATTGTTCCTGTAGCACTTTCCTGACCTCTTCCTTATTTTTCTCAACTCCACTGTGAAGTGTTTTGATACATTTTATCATCGTTTTCTTGAATTCCTTCTCAGGCATTTCCAAGGCCTGCCCACTCTCCAGCATGGAGTCTAGGTCTACCTGTAGGTCATTTTTCTCAGACATTTTATCCTGTTTCTTGATAAGTGCTGATATGGTCATCTGTTTTTGCTTCTAAGACATGTTCAGTGGTTAGCTGTGGCCTTAATACTTAAATGACTGTTCTGGTATTTTTTATGCTTTCTGATTGCTCCCACATAGATGTGATCAGGATGTGAGCTTCCCCTTTCACTCTTCTTATTACTTAACTCAGATTAGCTTCCACAGGTGTGTCTGCCTTCCTGATGTATGGCAGTTGGTATTGGTTCTTTCCTGGATTGTGGGGTTTTATAGGGTGTGATTGTAGCTTGACTATATGACAACAATTGCCATCTCTTTTTGGGTAATATAAAGAGAGAAAGAGCCCCCTAAATGTAAAAAGGAGAACCAAAAAAAAAAAAAAAAAAAAAAAAAAAAAAAAAACAAAAAAAAAAAAACCAACAGTAAAATTAAAAAAAGAAGAAAAAGAAAAGAAACTGATTGGATACTATAGTCTATTATCACAGAAAAGAGAAAAGAGAGAGAAAGGAAAAAAAAATTGTGGCCTAAATGTTTATGATTCTAATATCCTCTTTTGGCTTCTTACCTTCAAGGCTCTCTACCACTCCAAAGCCCCAATTCTTGACTTTTTCCTATTAATAAATGGTTCAGGGTTGGCTGTGGATAATTTGCGCTGCCATTTGGTTTTAAGTGGTGACTGTCCCTTTAAATGCTGAGAGGGTCTGTGCACATGCATAGCAGAAGAACCCTCCAGTGGTGAGGGTAGGGGTGTCCCCCTCTGCAGCATCCACACTAGTCACCAGAATGGAGGTGCACAGATAGCAAGAGACTACTGAACACATGCCAAAAACATCAGAACAAAACAAAAAATATTGTCCAAATTTACGTTGGAGGTAACTTCAGGTGTCAGTCTGTGGTGGGTCTGCTTGCTTCCCCGCTTGGCCTTGCTGTTTGGTCTCACTCAAGTTGTTGGCTCCATGCCACTGAGTCTCGTAGTTTTTAAAGTACGAGATTTCTTGCTTCTGCTACAAGTTCCACTAGCTATAAGCCTTCAAACTTTAAAAATATTTCTCCATACGTGGTTCAGATTTTTTGAACCTGCTTCACCTGGTATTATGTGTTATTGCTGATGGAGATCTTCACTGCACCTCTACCCTATCCTCCATCAAGCCCAGAGTCCAAGAATTCCCCATTTTTAACAACAGAAGATTGGTTACATTCTTCACTTATGTTCACTGTCTTAATAATTTTCTTTCACTTAAATATTAAGGAGTTTATAACATCCAGATAGATTTCAGAATAATTCTGACAGAGAATATACCTTGTAAATAATATCAAGTTTGGGTGGGGGGGATCCCAAAGAAAATATCAGGATGCAGAAATACCCATAAAGAAGAAGTTATATTTTATTCTATAGGAAGTACTTTTTAATTGGCAAATACAGTGTAGTAAATCATAGTTCCAAGGTTTTAGGTAGGACTAGGATAATGACTCAACTGTGGTCCTAGGCAAGCCAATTAACCTATCAATTCTATTTAAAAAAAAATAGATCTAAGAAACAGATATTGATTTCTAAGAAGACAGGTGTTAAACATTACTGACCAGGCAGGAAAATATTGAACAAGAAATAAAAAACTCATAAATGGTATGTACTACAATAAAGCATAAATTTTCCACCTGATGATTCACGGTACTTCTATACAAAAACACAGAGAGGAAAAAGTTTTCTGAATATTTCTTCTTTGTGCTCCATTTCTCTGAACAAGAGGAGGACTACTTTATTTCTAGAAAATGGCAATGGGTTCAATGTCACTTACAGTGGAGGATAACAGGGGAGCTCATATAAAATGCTTTTCAAAAACACTCAATGAGTGTGGAATATATGCAAGCTATATCACATGGGCAGATCTGCATTACTTCCTTGATTACAAACACTGACATCAGTTCTAATAATTTAAAGACCAATGGATTTTCTCCTAGAAAAAGTTTCCAATTTGAGGATTATTACCTAATTAGATCATAGTCTGATATTCTTGTTTGATCTAAACATTGTAGATCAAACTTCAAGGTCATCAGTTCAAATATTCCAACTGCTCAATGGGAGAAAGAAGAGGCTTTCTGCTCCTATAAATATTTACTTCCTACAATTAAAAACTATTTTTGAATCTCAAGGTGAGGCAAGTGTTAGACCTAACTTTGTTCAGTGGAATATGAACAATGACAGACAAGGATAAGAGCAACACTTGAAAGAATAAATAGCCATCATCTGTAGAGTTTATTTCTATTTATAGTTCAAATTACAATGACAGAGTTTATTGGAGCCCTGGTGTGGCACTGTGGGATAAAGTGCTGGACCACAAGGTCTGTTTGAATCACAAGGTCAAAAGTTGAAATGCACCAACTGCTTCTTGGAAATCTAAGCAGGTCACTCTAAGTAGGAACAGACTCAGTGGCACTTAACAACAACATTGAGTTTATTGGCTTTGCTATTAAACTCTGCCACTTTATTCAAAGTTTGTAAAAAGTACTTTGGCGTACTGGTATGACACTGTAGAATAAGCACTGGATTACTAACTGCAAGATCTGGGGTTTAAAAGTACAAGCTATTCTCAAAAATCTTATAGAGGATCTCTATGAGACAGAGCTCAATGGAAGGCACTTTACAACAGAAACATAAAAGGGATTTTAGAGAAAAGTAAACTACAATGATGGCTGAGGAAATGCATATTCTCTAGAATTTCTTAATCTCTCCCTCTGGTATACTAAGTGTGTTATAAGTTGGGCTGCTAACATCAATGTCATTAGTTCAAAGTTCCAACTGCTCCATGGGATAAAGAGGAGCATCTCTGCTCCTGTAAATATAAAGAGCCTAAGAAACCCGAAACAGGATTGCTATGAGTTGGAACCAACTCTGAGGCACATAACCACCACCACCATTTAAAATATTTCACAACAAAGTCTTCAGTAATTTTAGTGAAGATATCCTATCTTTAAAAAGTTCAGAAAATGCTTCCCTGAAGACATTGGAGAAGTAGTTCTCCTCTTTTATAGTAAAACCATACACACACACACACACACACAAATCTCATTGTTGAGTCACGGAAACAACACTGGGAAAAAGTTCTGTATTTCATCTCTCCCCTCAATATTTCAACTGTGGTGTAGTTAAGTGCCATTGAACTGATTCCCACCCATAGCGACCCTGTTTCCAAGGAGCAGCTGGTAAGCTTGAACCACCTACCTTACAGTTCAAATGGCTTTGCAGTCTGACACAGTAGCCCACAGTGCCACACCAGGACTCAATTGTATGTTCCTTGAAATATGAAATATTTTTCATATTTTGCAAATAAGAAACATGTGATTTATCATCATATTCATTACATACTTGAACCTGGTGATGTAACAGATAAAGAAAAGAATACAGCAAAATGGTCTTTTCAAAAGTACATGGAAAAATTTTAGTTATCCGTTTCCATGAACTTTTTTAAGCCCTTCATATTATACAAATAAAATCGACTTGTCCCAAACCTTGTTAAACACAAGATCATCAGGTAAAAAAACCCAGAAGATTTTGTTCAGTACAGTGTTCATCAGAACGAACCATATTAGTAGTAGGTATATTTATAAAAATTAAATTGGGAGACTGAGAGGTCCATCTTCTTTAACAGACTAATGTTCCATTCTTCATTACTGGAGTCCTGGTGACATAGCTGTTCAATGCTTGGCTACTAATTGAAATGTCAGCCATTCTAACCCAGCTGTTCCATGTGACAAAGATGTGGTAGGCAGCTGATCTAAAGATCTATAGACTTGGAAGCCACATGGAGCAGTTCTATGAGTAAGAGACAAAAATTATCTGCACTCTGGCTGTAGTATTTGTTTTAAGTAAGTTTTAAAAATGACAGATACATCATTTTTCAACGTAATCTCCTTTTCATTGCACTTTGTCCTTCTGTCAGTAAGTTTTCATATTTGCTTATTAAAAAATGTTTTAGGCTGAGCTGCAAACCATAAATGCACCACTGTCTTTATTTCTTCATTAGAGGTGAATCTTCATCTTCCAAGGACTGTTTTTTGGGTCCAAACAGGTAATAATCTGATGGAGGAAAATGGGACTATAGGGAGGATGCTTTAACACCTGAAATGAAGTTTCTGCAGTATGTCAATAATGTGGGCAGAAGTGTCATGCAAGATCACAATGCCCTTGGTTAGCAATCCTCTGCATTAATTCAAAGTTTAGGCTTCAGCTTTTCAGGGAACATCTCACTGTAACAAGAACTGTTAAACCATTTTCCTGACAGTCTTCCAGTACTGGCCCTTGAGAATCCCAGAAAACCGCAACATCAATTTTCCAGCTGATGGTTGACTTTTTTGAAGTTTTACTTGGTTGGTGATAGAGGATGTTTCCATTCCATACTCTGTTGCTCACTCTCAAGCTCATAGTGATGAATCCATGTCTTGTCACCAGTAATACTTGTTTTAAAGAAACGTTTACCTTCCTTTGAGTATGGGTCCAAATTTTGTTTGCAGATGTCCAATTTATGCTCTTCCTTGAGTTGTTCTAGTAGTACCCATCTTGCACAAAAATTTCAAATCCCAAGTCTGTTGTGAATTATTTCATACACGGAGCTGTGGCTGATTTGCATACACCATGTATAAAATATTTAAAATGGGTTAAACAATTGAATCCTTTGAGAAATTATATGAATTCAAGATACAGGATTATTTCAAATAATCTACTATTCCTTTGATCTCAGACTGCCAAACCAATGATCCCAATCAATTTCACATCTAACAAGATAATACAGCTCTTAATATCTCATACAAATTAAAATGAGGTCTTTGATATGAATTTTGTAGAATACTCAGGATTTTACATTATCTTGGAAACGGTATATGTATTTTAGCTTGTTCATGTGCTGAAAACAAGCCTTCTCTTTAAAGGATATAGCAGAAGTGAACAAACCTATTATTATTATTTTTTTTAATGGAGTGACGTCATCACCAGTACACTGTTAGTATGAAAAGGTGTTTGCTGCTTTGGAAGAAAAAATGCCATATATAATTGGTAGAACTGTACACAGCTGTGTTTGGGTTCATCAACTATCTCAGGATAAATGTCTAAGATTTGCTAAATTTTCAAATGTGTTTTGCCACATACAGTTCCCTTTTTTTTAAAGCATAGAAAATTTCAAAAGGCCCATGTGCTGAAATGATGCTATTTCATGTGTATATCAGAACAGAAAGCATAAATAAACTTTGCTGTCAATAAATCATGCTGAATGGGTTTGAGACTTGTTTTTTCTCTCTTTCATATAAAAAGACAGTTCAGCAGTAAACAATTCAAAGACTGAGGATTCAGGCATCACTGCCAGTATGTTCTTTGATCTGGGCATGTGTATGTCTGTTCACTAACTGTTGGCAACAGATAGAGTTGGGCATCAGATCGAGTCAGTTTCCTAATTATATTATATGACTATTGTTGTTGTTGCTGTTATGTGCCATCAAGTCGGTTCCGACCCATAGCGACCCTGTATAGGGTTTCCAAGGGTGTAAATCTTTACGGGAGTAGAAAGCCTCATCTTTCTCCCGCGGAGCGGCTGGTAGTTTTGAACCGCTGACCTTAAGGTTCACAGCCCAATTCGTAACCACTACGCTACCAGAGCTCTTTATTATATGACTATAGTCTTCCCTATTTAGATTAGTTAACATAGTTTGGGAACCAAAATTTACACAGAGAAACTATTATCTGCAAAAGTCTATGTTCTAATTCATTACACTGAAATTCTACGGGTCGTTGATAAACTATTTTAGCTAATATTCCGTCATTATCATAAATCACACCACTTATAATAGGAGCATGTGTGGTTTCAGGAGCATTATTTAATCTCTCACTATGCTCTCTCCTTATCCCTTCACTTTAATACTGTCCATTGGTTACAGCTTAAATGTCTACTGATCCTTCAGAAGTGCCTTCTGCTGTTTAGTTTCTTTTAAAGTAAAGGTTTATCTAGGTGGTATGATGCTGTACTATGAATAGCAAGGCTTTTAAAGTAAGGCACTTGTAGATTCTATATCTAATTTCTTCTTACATGATACATGCCTAGTTCCTTATTTGAAAATTGGGGGGAAAATATTCTATTCTATAGGAGTCCCAGTGTGGCGCTGTGGGTTAATGTGCCAGACTGCAAAGCCGTTTGAATTGCAAGGTCAATAGTTCAAGCTCACCAGCTGCTCCTTGGAAACCCTAGACAGGGTCGCTCTAGGTCAGAACCAATTAGATGGCACTTAACAACAACAAACATAGGATTCTTATGAAAACTGAATGATACAATTATCATATGAGTCAGTATAGCTGCAATGTGTTAGAACAGAATTAAGATATGAGATTAATATTTGTTTTCCCTGTATGTGTTCTTACTCTGATAACATGAAAGAAAATGAATAATAAAATAAATTTAAATTTTATTTATTACCATAATTATTTCCTTATTTAGGTATTAAACAAAAAAAAATGGAAAGAAGTAAAAAATGGGACTCTGAAGGGCTAATATGAAATATCAAGATAGAATAATGGAATTAATAGGAAAAAGCAAAGATGGTTAATAAATGGTTACCAGGTGTGGGATGGAGGGAAGAGTAATTCACTGACTAGAGGGTAGACACATGTTAGTTTGGATGATGGGAGGGTCATATACAAGAAGGGGAAGGACAATATACAAGAAATATAAGAGCAATATAAAAGAGGGGGAGGACGATAAACAAGAAGGAGGGTGAGAGAAGAATATTGAAGATAGTTGACGACACGGGGAGGTATGCATGGGCTAAAGGGGATAAAAGTAAACAGTGATACATACACAACCTTGGAACAAGTGTTCTGTGCCTACATACATGGATTGAGACATAGGCTGAATGGGTAAGGGAGGAAGAATGGGATGTATACATTTATTTATATATCTCACCAATATATGAGTTTTAAAGAGGACATTTGTACATGAGTATTTACCTTTCCTGCAAACACGACTGTGAATGTTGTGGTGCATAGAGCAGGCTAAATGATGAAAACTTGCCAGATATTATCAAGCATATTAAGGCAATGATTGGCTGGGCCTAGGGGCTGGGCTTAGGACCAGAGTTTCAGGGGATACAATGGTCAACTGGCATTAAGGTGCAGCTAGCTATTAGTTTCTCCATATGCAGAAGAAAGGTAAGTGATGAGAACTGAAAAGGCTTGGAATTACTTAGTCCAATGGCCTAATGAAGCAAGTGAACATCAGTCTCCATGACTATGACACCAAAAGAACTAGACAGTGGTCATCTACCACTACCAACTGCCCTGTTAAAGGGTCTCAGATACAGTGGAATAAAATATAGAAGCAAACTTAAAATTATTTAAACAAAAAAATAAGACAGAATTTGTTGGTTACAAAGAGACTGGAAGAACCTGAGACTATGGCCCTCACATGACCTCCTTTTAGTTCGGGAAAGAACTCACCCTTGCAGCCCAATTTTCAGTCAAGCAGTGTTGAGAGGTTTAGATTTGCTTAATGCAATATGTCATTTGATTTTTCACTGCTGTTTCCATGAGAATTGATAGTGTATCAAAGCAAAATGGAATCATTGATAACTTAAATGTATTCGTCCTCCTGGTGCAGCACTGTGGGTTAATGCGCTGGACTGCAAGGTCTGTTTGAACCCCAAAGTCAGCGGTTTAAGCTCACCTGTCACTCCTCAGAAACCCTATACAGGGTCGCTATAAGATGGAACTGACTTGACGGCACTTAACAACAACAACAATAACATTCTTAGTTTAGCATGATGTTATTCGTTGACCTGTTAAGTGCTATCGAGTCTATTCCGACCCATAGTGACCCTGTATAGAATTTCTGAGGAGCAGCTGATGAGCTTGAACCACCAACCTTGCAGTTCAAATGGCTTTGCAGTCTGGCACATTAACCCACAGCACCACACCAGGACTCCAAGTGATGAGGATTTTTGTTTTCTTTACATTGGTGTGCAACCCATACTGAAGTCCTCTTTGCTTTCAGCTAGCAAGGTTGTGTTATCTCCATGTCACAGGTTGTGAATGACTCTTCCTCTATTCCTGATGCCAAATTTTTCTTAATAAACTCCAGTTTCTCAACAAATAAACTAGTATTTGCTCAGCATACATATTGAATAAGCATGGAGAAAGATTATAACCCAGGTGCACACCTTCCTAATTCTAAACCATTGTTCTGTTTGAACAAATGCCTTGTGGTCTATGTGCAGGTTCCTCATAAACACAATCAAATATTCTGGAATACTCATTCTTTGCTTTTGAACACTTTAAAGAGGTCTTTGTGCAGCAGACTTGCTTAATGCAATATGTCATTCAATTTCTTGACTATTGCTTCCATGAGAGTTGATGGTTGTTGATCTGAGCAAAATCAAGTCTTGACAACAATCGTTTCTCCAGTTATATGGATGCTGTTTGTTGGTCCAGTGGTGAAAGAATTCAACTGTGGCCCACACCTTTGCTAATTATAAACCATTCAGTGTTTCCTTTCTTTGTTCTGTTTGAGCAACTGCCTATGTACAGGTTCCTCCATCAGCAGAATTAAGTCTTCCAGAATTCTCATTCATTACAATGAATTCTGCATTCCTTTGGGTCACTTTTCATAGGGATCTCTTGGAATCAGTTGGCAAGACAGTTAGTTGTCTTGCAAATCTCTTGGAATAGATGAGTAAGGGCTTCCAGAGTTGCATTAATTTATTGAAAGATTTCTATTTGTGATTCCATAAATTCCTGGAGCCTTTTTCTTTACTAATGTCTTCAGTGAACCTTAGGCTTTTTTTTTCAGTACCATTGACTGTTGATCATATGTTACCTTTTAAAACTGTTGAACATCGACCATTTCTTTTGGTATAGTGATTCTGTGTATTCCTTACATCTTCTTTTGATGGTTTCCGTATCATTCAATATTTTCCTCATAGAATTCTTCAATATTTCAAGTTGAGGCTTATATTTTTCCTTCAGTTCTTCCAGCTTGAGAAATACTAAGTATGTTCTTACTTTTCAGTTTTCTAATACCAGATATTTTCACATTTCTTTACAATATTTGACTTTGTTTTCTTAAGTGGATCTTTGCAATTTTCTGTTCGGCTCTTTAACTTCTCCATGTCTTCCATTTGCTTTAGTATCTCTAGGCTAGACAGCAAATTTTAGAGTCTCTTCTGATATCCATTTTGGTCTTTTCTTTCTTTCTTGTTTTCTTCATTACCTTTTGCTTTCTTCCTGTATGATATTCTTATTGTTATCCCAAAATTCTGGTGTGTAATGCACAAAAATTGTTCTTGAGATGATCTCTAAATTCAGGTGGGATATGTTTAAGGTCCTGGTCTAGCACTGTGAGATAAGGCACTAGATGGCAAGGTCGGTTTGAACCACAAGGTTGGTAGTTCAAAATCACCAGCAGATCCATGGAAATCCTATATAGGGCCACTAGAGTCAGAAGCGACTATACGGTACTTAACAATAACAATTGATGCTTACAGTTTCCTGGGATTCTCAAGGGTCAGTTAAGACTATCAGAAAAAAACGTTTAGCAATCAATAGTGCCCATTACAGTGAGATGTTCACTGAACAGCTGAAGCCTACATTTTGGATTGAAGGTAGAGACTGTTATCCAAGGGCACTGTGAACTTGTATGACGATGTACATCTACACACTATGCCCACACTGCTGACACTCTTCTGAAATGTCATTTTAAGGTATTGAATTGTCTTCTCTATAGTCTAACCTTGCTTCATCAGAGTTTCTCCTATTTGGTCCCTTGAAAGCAACTCTTGGAGGAGGATGTGTCAAAAATTCTAGAGCAAGAGTAAGGATAATTTTTGACTCACCCTCCTGTGTGTTTGTGTGTACGTGTGTGTGTGTACACCTAAGGTGGTGGTGGTTGTGTTCCGTAGAGTCAGTTCCAACTCACAGTGACCCTTTATGGGATTACGGAGGCTGTAAATCTTTACTGGAACGAAAAGTTTCATCTTTCTCCCACCAGAAGCTGGTAGTTTTGAATTTCTGATCTTGCATGGTTAGCAGCCCCACTCATAACCCACTACACTACCCCGGCTCCATTATATGTTGGTGTTAAGTGCTGTTGAGTCAGTTGCAAACCATATTGACTCTGAAGACTGGATGGTGAGCTTGAAACACAGTGCATTGACTATATGTGTGTACGTATGTGTGTACGTATGTATGTGTATATATGTATAGATGTGTGTGTGTGTGTGTGTATGTATATATAAATATACACATATATAAGAGTTCTGGTAGTGTAGTGGTTATGAATCTGGCTGCGAACCTCAAGGTCAGCAGTTTGAACTACCAGCTGCTCCACAGGAAAAAGATGAGGCTTTCTGCTCCCATAAAGATTTACAGCCTCAGAAACCCTATTCAGGGTTGCTATGGGTCGGAACCAACTCGACGGCACTTAACAACAACAACATATATGGATAGATGTGTGTATATATGTATATATACATACATATACTGAGAGAGAAAGTGAGAGTCCTGGTGGGGTGCTGTAATATAAACACTAGACCATAAATTGGTTGGAACCGCTGGAAGGTCAGTGGTTCAAAGTTACCAGCTGCTCATCGGAAGCACTATATAGGGTAGCTATGAGTCGGAATTTACTCAACGGCACTTAACAGCAAATATATATATATATATATTCATTTATAAACAGTTTAAAAAATACTCTTGACTTAAACATAGAAGACCAGGAGGGAATGTGTCAAAACGGAAGTTTAGTCACACAGTCACACACACCTCATCTTACCCCAACAGCAAAAAAATAAACCCAAGAAATTAGGTGAAACAGATACAGATGATAATTTGAGAACCCAGAACACTGAAGGGAAGGATGAAGAATGAGATCAAGCATCAATGGAACTAAGAAGCTGAAAGAAAATAGCAAACAATGAGACTTACAGACTCTTGCTACCCTCCCCATCAGCCCAGAGCATGCCACCATTTCGAGACAAAATAAAGTAGCGTTCTCAAATGAAGTGCATAGGAAGACAACTTCCTAGACTCCCCTGTATTAGAAACACTTTGTCAATAAATCTGTAGTAAATCAAGATGGGGAGAATATCAACTGGCTCTAAGGAGGGAAAGTGCAAGAAGTCAGGCTAGAACCCTAGGGATCTAGGTGACCATAAACAGAAAGGGAGCTGGAAGATAAGGACAGAACTAGGCATTAGTAGCAGGACTTGATCCTTTGCAGGTACTCTGGCAGAGTGGAAGATCCTTGGAATAATGACTAGAGATCTCCCACTGATCAGATTCTGCACATACACTCCTCTTTCCATTTATTTGCTCAGGGTCAGGTTCTGATCATGGGCTGCATGGGGGTGTGCCTGATGCCCATTTCAGAAGCTATAGGGACCATACCTTCATATATCCACTACTCAGCCTCCCAGGGACCAGCAATAAGTTCCCCTTCCCTCCCAACCCATAGATTCATTGTGCATTTGCCCATAACATTAGACCTGTAACTGGCAACTTGCACTCACCCACTACCCATCCCCATGGTTCAAACTCCTATGCTACTGGACCTGCAAATGGAGGTTTGTGCCTATTCGACTATCTCTTTTGTACACCATGCTCAACACCTTGCAGCCTACACTCCTGCTGCCAGATTCAGGACTGCAGATCTAAGATTCTCCTCTCTTGTCCCTTCTTCTCTATGCAACAACCAGCAGTGTGAATTTCCATGCCACCTACTGGCGAATGATGATATGTCCACCCTCATTTCAACCACCTGGCAACCAGATTTTATACAGCACCCAACCCAATGACCAGCAAGTATGCTCCCTGCATCCATGTCCTGGCAACGAGTCAGACAGACACATTACCTAACTAGCAATACCAGTCACTTCCTGACTGATGTCATCTGCACTTCTGGCAAACTATCAGCAACAGATCCTAGTTCCTTTATCTAATATCCACCCATCTGCAATGTCCCACAGCCCCTAGTCAAATGATTCCTACAGGCTATTTGTGCTTATACTGAAGCCTTTTGTTATCCCACTTCCTACTGAGATTCTAATTCATGTACACTCAGCAAGTCTGCCCTATCCATTTTGGTAGCACACCCTCTCAGGGAATATGGAGACATCCTGTCCAGAACTCCAGATAATGCACTAACTGTTAACAGCAACTCAAAAGGACCCCAGGGTCCTACAAGTACTACAGAGGAACCTTGATTACCTAATAAGTGGTATAAGGTAAAGAGCATGCTCTCCCACTTCAACTCCCATTTCAATATACCAGTCTAACCTCAGAGAATTCACACATGCATTTGACCTACCATAATCACTTTTGAGAGGAAAACACATCCAGTCAACAGACACCACTGATGTTACACATAGACCAGAACAACACTTAAAATAATAAAAATACACTCTAAAGAGGAAAAAGATAAACAAATCACCTGATGTATCAAAACGAAAGAAAAATCAGCACAAAATATTCATAAATTACTAAACATATAAATAAATTAATTAATGCTTTAGTGCTTTAGAGACAGCAGGTGACAACCAAATATATGAAGACTGATGAGTAACATCAAAGGTAGAAAGTTTTGCGGAGGAAGTTTTAGAAATTGTATTAGAAATATCTGCTACAGCATTCTGTAGACTTGCATATAGGATTTATCATACTGTGGTGGCTTTCATGTTTCTGTGAAGTTGGAAGTTATGCCAACAGGGCTTCAAATACAAGCAGGGTCACCAAGGTGAACAGGTTTTGATGGAGCTTGACGCTTAAGAGCTGCCCAAGTAAGACTGAATAGGCAGTCCACTTCTGAGGGACTAGCCACTGAACACCTTTTGAATAGCAGGAATGAATTGTGTGATATAGACTTGAAGATGAGCCTCTCAGATTGGAAGGCACTCAAAATAATAATGGGGAAAAGCTGCCTCATCAAGATATAGTCAATCTCTGTTGGCTGATGGGGCACAACTCAAAAGGAGAAGAAACAGTTGCAAATACCCATTAATAAATGGAACATGTAAAGTATGAACTATAAATCTAGGGAAATTAGAAGTTGTCAAAATAAAATACAAAGCTTCAAGCTTGATATCCTAGGCATTAGTGAGCTGAAATGGACAAGTAATGGCCATTCTGAGTCAGATAATAATATGATTTATGATGCCAGAATCCAAGACAAATTCTGGTAGACATATTCAAGAGGAATCCTGTCACATTCATCATCAAAAAGAATATTTCAAGATCTATATTGATGTACAATGCTGTTGGTGATGGGATAATATTTCTAATATGCCTACAAGGAAGATCAGTTAATGGGACTATTATTTTAAATTTATGCACCAACCACTAACTTGAAAAATTCAACCAACTTCTTAATTCTGAAATTGATCAAACATGTTTTCAAGGTACATTGATAATTACTGATCACTGGAATATGTATGTTGGAAACAAAGAAGGATTGGTAGTCGGAAAATATGGTAGTAGTAATATAAACAAGGCTGGATATCATAAGATAGAATATGGAAAGACCAATGGTTTTGAAAGACGAATGACTTTTTCATTGTAAGTACTTTCTTTTTGTACTGCTGTTGTGATGCTGTAGCATCAGAACTGGATTGCAAACCACAGAGTCAAAAGTTCAAAGCTTCCAATTGTTTCTCAGAAACCTTACACTGTCACTGTAAGTCAGAACAAACTTGTCAACACTTAACAACAACAGCACCTTTTTATAACAACATAAACTGCTGCTGTGCACATGATCAGCTCCAAATAGAATACATAGGAGTGAAATAAACATTTTTGGAAAAGACATAGGAAAAGCTCAATATCATCAGTCAGAATAAGATCAAGGGCCAACTGAAGAACAGGTCGTCAATAGCAAATATGCAAGTTCTAGTAGACTTGGAAAACAATTAAAACAATCCACGAGAACCAAAATATTACCTTAAATATTTCCAAACTGAATTTAGAGTGCATTCCAAGTACAGATTTGACACATTGGGCACTAATGACTGAAAAGCATATGAGTTATGGGTTGACATCAAGGAAATCACACACAAAGAAAGCAAATGTTCTTTTAAAAGACAGGAAAGAAAGAAAAGACCAGAAAATGGAAGTCACAAGAGACTCTGAAACTTACTCTTGAGTGTAGAATAACTCAAGCAAAAGGGAGAAATAATGAAATAAATGAACTGAACAGGAGGGTTCAAAGTGCAGCTTGAAAAGACAAGGTACGGTATTATAATAAAATGAGAAAACATCTTATATTAAAAATCTGTAAGAGAATAACATGTTTGACATTCCTCAAGCTGAAACAATTGAAGAAAATAGTCAAGGCTTACAATGCAATGTTGAAGGGTTCTATGGGCAAGTTTTTTTTTTTTTTAAACATTCAGTGTTTTAAGATGATTTATTGAAAATTTAATTTAAAAAAATTCTTAAAGGTGTGCAACAAGCTAGTATTCTTTCACTATACTTATTCAACCTGTATGCCAAGCAAATAATCTGGGAAGCTGGGTTGTATGAAGAAAAACATGGCATCAGAATTGGAGAAGACTCATTAACAACCTGTGATATGCAGATGATACAACCTTGCTTGCTAAAAGTGAAGAGGACTGAAAACATCTACTGATGAAGATCAAAGAGTACAGCCTTCAGTATGGATTACATTTCAATGTAAAGAAAACAAAAATCCTCACCACTGGACCAATAAACAACATTCTTATCAATGGAGAAAAGATTGAAGTTGTCAAGGACTTCATTCTTCTTGAATAAACTACCAACACTGATGGAAGCAGCAGTCAAGAAATCAAACGACGTATTGCATTAGGAAAATCTGCTGTACAGGAACTTTTTAAAGTATTGAAGAGCAAAGACATCAGCTTGAGGACTAAGGTGCGCCTGACCCAAGCCATGGTATTTTCAATCACCTCATATACATGTAAAAGCTGGATAATGAATAATGAAGACCAGAGAAGAATTGATGCATTTGAATTATACCATCAGTGAAGCATAGTTTGAGCACCATGGACTGCCACAAGAACAAATCAATCTATCCTGAAAAAGTACAGCCAGAATGTTCCTTAGTCGTGAGGATTGTAAGACTTTGTCTCATGTACATTGTATATGTTATCAGAAGGACCGGTGCCTGGAAAAGGTCATCATACTTGGTAAAGTAAATCGTAAGTGAAAAAGAGGTAGACCCCCACCTGACACCCCCAACTAGTGAAATTTATTGACACAGTGGCCACAACCATGGAACTAAACAAAATAATTATGAGGATGGCACAAGTCTGGGTAGCATTTTGTTGTTGTGCATAGGGTTGCTATGAATTGGAGGCAACACAATGGCACCAAGTAAGAATCACATATTAGGATCCTCAAAGAGATCAAGGAAAAAACAGACAATCACTAGGTGAATTTGTGAAAACAATATAAGAAATAAATGACAAAATAGGCAAATAGAAGCAATATAAAAACAATGAACAATTCAGAAAATCAGCAGTAAGTTATCAGAAATAGATAAGGCAATGGATGACCATTGGAGTAGTAGCACTGACAGAATGAAAGAAAGACTCAGAGAAACAGAGGGTGAATCTCTTGATACTAGTCTGAGGAACCATCAGAAATAACAATGAAAAAAAAATGAACAAAGTCTAATAATTATATGACACAGTATCAAGAAGAAGATTGTTTGCATAGCTAGAATGCTAGAAGGGGAAGAGAGAGAGAGGTTTAAAAAGGCTCAGAGAGAACTTGTTAAGGTTTATTGACAAAATTCTCTGCAAATATGAAAGACAAAATGGTTGTCATCCAATAAGCTTAAAGATCCACATATAGGATAAATTTCCAAAGGTTGTCACCAAGACTTATCATAATCAAACTTTTCAATACCAACAAATTCTGATTATCAGCTCAAGAAAAACAAAATATCACCTGCAAAGAGTCACCAGTGAGACTAAGTGTACGTTTCTCAGCAGAGGCCATTCAGGCAAGGAGAATGTGGGATGACAAATGTAAAATCTTAAGAGAAAAGAATTTCTAAAAATCATGTATCAAGCAAAACTGTCTTTCAGATATACTGTCAAAACTGAAATATGGGCAGATGAATAAAGTATAAGGGAATTTATAAAAACCAGTCCAACTTTTCAAGAAATATTAAAGGAAATTCTTCAGACAGAGAATCAAAAACATCAGATAAAGGAGAAGACACGTGACAGCATCAAATACCAAACCGGGTAATGAAAATTTTAAAATAGTAATAGAGGTGAATATTGTCAGCTGATGGTGCATGGAGGGGGCTGTAATCACTGTAGTGATTTATTAAATGTAAAACTGATGATCTGCTATATAAGCCTTGACTCAATTCATAATAAAAGCTTTAAAAGTGAAATAAAGCTGCAAAACTGAAATGAGAGAACCAGAGATGTTAATCTGTAACTCATGACAACTTCTAAACAACATGAGGAGAAAACGGTTTAGGTATAGAACTTCCATATTGAGAGGAATTCAAGGGAATATAAATATTTAATACACATTTTAATTGTTTTTCAGTTTAGGAAGACAAAGTTAAATTTCTGAGTAGTAGCAAAAAATGAATACACCTACTCACCATGGTTAACTAAACCCCCAGAACAGAAAATAAACAACAATGAAGGGAACACAACAACAACAAAAGCATGTAAACACAAAGAACTCAAAACAGAAAATTAACTGGATCAAACAAATTAACACACACACAAAAGTATACCTAAATGGCAGCAGCAAATTCATACCTATTAATAATTACACTGAATGTAAATGGTGTGAATGCATCAATTAAGAGATAGAGAAGTGTAGACTGAATTAAAAATAATCAAAATATAATAAAAATCATAATGATCAATCAATATATCTACACGAGACATACCTTAGACATAGAGAAGTGAATAGGTTGAAAATAAAAGGAGGGGAAGTCATATGTCAAGCAACCAGTAGCTAAAAGAGAACAGGAGTGACAAAAATGACTTCAAATAAAATACACTTAAAGGCAAAATGTTATAAGAGATGAAAATGGACATTATAAAATGTATTAAAGTATCAATCAACCAAGAAGACATAAGCATGGGAGGTTTCAAAAGCTCAAGGAATAATTAAATTTTCCACAAATTTTTGAAGCCCCTCATATTTATGCACTCAATGATAGAGCTCCAAAATAAAACCAAACTAACAGGAATAAAAAGAGAAATAGACAGTTGTGCAATAATTGTAGAAGCTGTCAATGCACATATTTGATGATGGAGAGAACTAGAAATAATCTCTACAAAGATAAATAAGATCTAAATAGCACAATCAATCAAACCCACCTCAAGAACATAGCAGAACACACCATCAAAAGTCAACACAATGCACATTCTACTCCAACACATATGGAACATTCTTCAGAACAGAGTACATTTTAGGTAACCTTAAATAAAATTTAAAACATCAATATAATACAAAGTATTTTTTCTGACCCTAGTGCTATAAAACTAGAAATCAATGAAAGATCAAAGGGGAAATGTTAAATATATGGAAAACGAATAACGCCTTCCTTTAAAACTATTAGAGTAGTTGCTTGTTTGTTTATTTAGTGCCATGGAGTCAGTTTTGATTCATAGTGACCTTGTACATGATTTCTGAGGAGCAGCTGGTGGACTTGAACCACCGACCTTGCAGTTTAAACTGACCTTGTGGTCCAGTGTTTATCCTACAGTACCACACCAGTACTCCTCCTTTGAGTAATAAGTGAATTTAAAAATGACTTGTTAAAAAATCTTTGAGTCAAATGGGAATGAAAACACGGCTAATCTTGCAACTTCAATAAATAGAAAAATAGCAACAACATAAGTCCACATAATCAGAAAGGGGAAATTTAAAAAATTATAGCGATAATCAGCAAAATAGAAAACACAAAAACAATAGGAAAGATCAACAATACTAGAAGTTTGTTCTTTGAGTGAATCAATATAATTGACAAAACATTAGCCAAATTAACAAAGAAAAAAAAAAAAAAGAGAAGCTGCAAATAACCAAAATAAGAAATGAGATGAGTTACATGACAAAAGGATTGACTTAGATGAAAATAAACATAGCAAAGGCATACAAAAAGTTATACTCTTATTTGAAAAGCTAGAAGAAATGGAAAAAATTCTAGATATACATTATCTGTCTAAACAAACACAAACAGATGCAGAAAACCTAAATAGACTCATAACAAAAGAAGAAATTGATGATGTCACATAAATACCGCTGTCATTAAATGCTGTGACGTCTATTCCAGTCACAGAGACTCTGTATAGGGTTTCCAAGACTGTAATCTTTGCAAGAACTAAAACCTCATCTCCCACAGAGCAGCTGGTGGACTTAAACTGCCTTCCTTGTGGTTAACAGTCCAAGGCTTATCCTACAGAGACACTATGCTCCCATATTTCCTCCAGATGACTTCTTCATTGGAAAGTTCTACCAAATGCTGAGATAAAAAGTTGACACTGATTCTACTCAAACTATTCCAGAACATAGAAAAGAAGATGGCAGTGGTGTGCTGTTGAGTCGGCTCCAACTCACAGTGACCCTGTACAGGGTTTCTGAGGCTATAAATCTTTATAAGAGCATAAATCTTCATCTTTCTTCCCAGATTTCAACTGCTGATCTTGAGGTTAGCAGCCCAGGTTGTAATTCACTAAGCTACCAGGGCTCCAGAAAAGAAGTAAAACTCCTTAATTATGCTACCTTGAAGAATAATAAGGAAGCTGCAAGCCACCATGTATGAACCTTGACAACATTATGCTGACAGAAATTAGTCTATCACAAAAGGAAAATACTGCATAAGACCATTATTTTAAAAGCCTAAGAAAAGAAATCCATACTAAAAGGGGAAAGAAAATAATTCTTTGTTGCTTACCATTGGGGTTGGGGTGGGGGGGTGGTCTGGGGCAGGTGGAGGGAGGTGATGGTAGAGCACAGGGTAGGGGGCAGACACATCATAATTCATGTGTTGGGGAGCACCATACACAAGAAGGGGGAGGGGTGAAAGGACAAAGTAGATAGGGGAACACTGAGACAGGTTTGAATGGGTCAAATGGGACAGAGGTAAACAGTAATGCATGCTCAACCTTGGAACAACAGGGCTCTGTGATACAGAGATCTAGCAATAGCCAGAAAAGGACAAATAATACTAAGATGCTTGACTATCTTATGAAGTTTCTCTTGCCTACTACTGTAAAATAAACATTTGAGTGGGATAGAAATGAATGTCGGGAAACATGATTACAGAAACCTTGTAAGCCCATCTTCAGCCTATAACTGATTGGAATCCCTAAAAGGAGTTCTACAACTTGCCCAGTGAAATAGACCACTTGAAGAGCCTTTGCAGTGTATAGGACCTTAGGTCATGAGACCCAGCCAGAAACTTCTGAGGTGGGACATTCCCATTAGAAAGGACAAGCCGACCAGCCTGGAGCAGCTAGAACAACAATAGATACCTCTTTAAAGAAAGATCATTAGGAAAAGAAAAAAAAAAATGGAAGTATGATTGGCTACAACAAGAACAGCAAGTTGTGTGCTGGGAATCCATTAAGGCAAACAATCAAGTCCCTTCAGGAAGAAAATCCCTCTAAGACTGAAACTCAAAAGGAACATATGAGCAGGCAAGTAAGCTCGCTGGCGACCAGATTGGTCTACTGGTGAGTGGAAGAGGGAGAAAGTAAGCAACGAAGAAATGGGCTGGTTCAATCATGTTCAATAGACTCATGCTGACCTAGAGATGAGAGAGAGAAGAAGAAGGGCTCCATTGTCCAAAGTGTTGTGAGACCTGGGGTCAACTGAGTCCACGGACAAAGACATAAGCATGGAGAGCTAGAGCTGAGAGTGAAACATCCAACTGATATGAAATGAGGGGAGACATAAAAGAACACTCAAACTTGTAGATAATACCCATTTGACCTAGCCTCAATGGCCTGATAATTAGATCTCAACTAGAGCAGGAAAAAATGATCAAGGAAATGAGAGTAAATTGCTAAAATTTGATGAACTTGACCTATACTCATGGATGTAGTAACTCTAAATACCAACAGAGAAGGAAAGAGTCTTCACATCAAGTATCAATGCTATCCCCTCCATATACAGGGTATAGGCATAGGCAACTTAGATATTGGCTAGCTAGAATGAGGGGATGAATAAGGCATGAAGTAACTAGTTTACAAGTTTTCAAGGGGGACTTTAAGAGTGTGCAGGGGAAGACAGAGTCCTCACTGAATAGTTTCCATCTTGTCTAAATGGATCTGGTGAAAAGACATGGGGTAAGATTCTTATGATTCAATAGTGATTAATTGTTATCATGACTAATTGCGACTGGCACAATTGTAAAGGTAGAAGTTTTGTAACAAAAACAGGGGAGAAGTTAATCTTACAGTCCAGAAACAGAAGATCCTGGGACTATCAAGGGAGGAAGAACATAAGCAGAAAGTGGGACCCTATCCAGAAAAGCAGCACACCAGAGATGGAGGCAGAGATGGGGACATGGAGAGAGGAAGCAACTGAGAACTGTAGATTCTTGGAAAGAGAGGGACTGAGAACTGATGGACAGGAGACTTGTAGAATGTGCCTTTTGGTGGTTTAAATTATTATATATTCCTGAATGTTTTAAAAAGAGAAGAAAAAAAAAAAGTTAAAATGAACAAAGAGAAATACTGTTAACTGATGATACATGGAAGGATTATAATCATTGTAATCAAACAAAGTAGATGATTTGTTGAATGTAAAACTGATAATCTGCCTTGTAAATTTTCACTCAATTCACAATAGAAACTTAAATTTAAAAAAATTATCTTTAAAATGTTAAAGAAAATATGTCTCTCTGAGATTAAGGTGCAACGGACCCAAGCTATGGTATTTTCAGTTGCCTCATATGTATGTGAAAGTGGACAGTGATTAATCTAAGCCAGAGAAAATTTGATGCATATGATTTATGGTGTTTACAAAGAATACTGAATGGACCATGGACTGCCAGAAGAACAAATGAATTCATTGTTAAAAAAAATACAGCCAGAGTGTTCCTTAGAAGGTAGGTTGATGAGACTTCATGTCACATACTTTGGACATGTCATCAGGAAGGACAATTCCCTGAAAAGGACATTATATGTGTAAAGTAGAGGGTCAGTGACAAAGAGGAAGACCCCAACATGATGCATCAGCACAATGGCTTCAATAATGTTATGGTCAAACATAACAATTACTAAGATGTTGCAGGTTCAGATACTGTATATAGTTCTGTCGTGAACAGGCTTACTATGAGTTGGAATTGACTAGATGACACTTACCAACAACATAACCTTGGCTTCATCACATTTTTGACAGAAAGCGTACTTGAAAATAATGACACCAAACATCCCTCTCTTAGGGCACATCTACTCACCTGAGTTCGACAATTCATTACAGTGTCTACACAGAGCTCACATACCTTACTCATAGTTTTGGGGTTTACTAGGGAAAATAACATGTAACCATGCAGAATCTGAAAATCTTTAGAGCATATTCCTCCAGTCGATATAGTCTTTTCTCAGTTATGCCGTCACACAGGCCTCTCTCTGCCCAGGCAAGTTACAAATCTCTTTAAGGCTGCTCAAAAATGCCCACAGGACACACATTTCACCATAAACATGAACCTCAGGACATTAGGCTGTAGCTCCATGTGTCATCAAACCTGTTGTTTTAATGTTGTTGTAGTTGTTACAGCACCATCTAATCAGTACCAACTCATAGTGACCCTACGGACAACAGAATGAAACACTACCCAATCCTGGGCCAACCTCACAATCGTTGCTACACCTGAGTCCATTACTGCTGCCAATGTACCAATCCATCTTGTTGGGGGTCTTCCTCTTGTTCACCGACCCTCCACTGTAACAAACATGATTTCCTTTTCCAGGGACTAGTCTCTCCTGACAATAGGTCCAAAGTAAGAAAGATGAAGTCTGGCCATCCTGGTTTCCAAGAGATACTCTAGCTGTACTTTCTCCAACACAGATCTGTTTGTTCTTTTGGCAGTCCATGGTAATTTCAGTATTCTCCTCCAACACTGTAACTCAAATACATCATTTCTTCTATGGTCTTCCTTATTCATTGTCCAATTTTTATATGAATGTGAGGTTATTAAAAACATTGTACCTTGGGACAGGCGCACCTTAGTCCTCAAACTGACATCTTTGCGCTTCAACACTTCAAAGAGGTCTTTTGCAGCGGATTTGACCAATGCAAAAGATTTCTTGACTGCTGCTTCCATTGAGTGTTGATGGTTAATCTGAGCAAAATGGAGTCTTTGACAACTTTAATCCTTCCTCGATTTATATGGATGTTGTTTACTGGTACAGTGGTAAGGATTTGTGTTTTCTTTATACTGAGGTGCAACTCATAGTGAAGGCTGTGGTCATTGTTCTTCATGAGTAAGCATTTTAAGTCCTCTTCACTTTCAGCAAGCAAAGTTTTATCTTTGCACATTGCAGGTTCTTAATGAGTCTTTCTCCACTCCCAGTGTCATGTTTTTCTTCATATAATCCATCTTCTTGAATTATTTGCTCAACATTGAGACTGAATAAGTATGGTGAAAGAAATAACCCTGGTGCACACCTTTCCTAATTTTAAACCATTTGGTGTTCCCTTGCTCTATGCAAACAACTGCCCTCTGGTCTATGTACAGATTCCTCAAGAGCACAATTAAGTATTCTGAAATACTCATTCTTCACAATGTTGCTGAGGGCTTTTCATAATAGACGAGCAAAAACCTTTACATAGTTAATAAAACACAGGTAAACATCTTCCTGGTATTCTCAGCTTTCACCCAAGAGCCATCTGACATCAGCAAAGATGTCCCTCATTCCATGTTCTCTTCTGAATCTGGCTTGAACCTCTGAAAGTTCCTTGTCAGTGTATAGTTGCAACCATTTTTCTATTATCATTAGTAAAGCTTTACTCTCGTGGGATATCATTGATATTGTCTGATGATTTCTGCATACTGTTGGGATACCTCTCTTTGAAGTGGGCACAAATTGGCTAGTAGTTATCTTGCAAATTTCTTGACATAGATGAGTAAGTGCTTCATGTTTCCTGTATCAATTTGTTGAAAAATCTCAATTTGTATACCATCTCTATTCCTGGTGTCTTGTTCCTTACAAATGCCTTCAATGGACCTTGAGACTTCTTCCTTCAGGATCATTGGCTCTTGATCATATGTTACCTCTTAAAATGGTTGAACATTAACCATTTTTTTTTTTAGTACAGTGACTCTGTGTACTTCTTTCTACTTTCCTTTGATGCTTTCTGCATCCATCATTCAGTAATTTGCCCAGAGAATCCTTGAATAATGAAAGCCGAGGGTTGATTTTTTTCTTCAATTCCTTCAGCTTGAGAAATACTAAGTGTGCTCTTCCCTTTTGGTTTTCTAACTCCAGATCTTTGCACATTTTTGTCATAATATTTGATTTGTCTTCTCAAGCTGACCTTTGAAATTTTCTATCCAGCTCTTTTACCTCATTTCTATCATTTGCTTTAGCATCTCTATGCTGGAGAACAAGTTTCAGAGTCTCTTCTGACATCCATTTTGATCTTTTCCTTCTTTCTTATCTTCTTAATGACTTTTTGCTTTATTCTTTAATGATGCTCTGGTGTCATCCCAGAACTCTTCTGGGCTTCGGTCTTCAGCGTCTAATATATCAAACCTGTTCTTCAGATGATCTCTAAACTCAGGTGGGATATATTCAAGCTCATATTTTTCTCTTGAACTTGCTTTCATTTTCTCTAACTTCAGTCTGAACTTGCTTAAGAGCTACTGATGGTCTGGTTCTACAATCTGCCCCTTGCATTGTTTTGGTTGATGAAATGGAGCTTGTCCACATTTTCTTTGCACAGGTGTACTCAATTTGATATTTGCATGTTTAATCTGGAGAGGTCCATGTGTACAGTTGTCTCTTATGCTGTTTAAAAAAGGTGTTTGAAATGAACAAATGATGGGTTTTGCACAATTCTATCATGTGATCTCCTGCATCATTGCTTTCACCAAGACCATATTTTCCAACTACCAATCGTTTCTCTTTGTTTCCAGTCTGTGCATTCCAATCGCCATTGATTATCAATGTATCTTGATTGCATGTTTGATGATATGACTCCCTCAATTAAGTACTTAGAGGCACCCAAATCAGAACACACACATTCTGCCCAAAGACATTCATCTTTATTTGCTCCATGGGACGCCCACCACTTTGTCTCATGTTCTGGCTCTTATTTCTTCTGATACTTCTCCTCTGTCACTCCTCTGGTGTCACAAGTTTTCTGTCCCTTTGTAGAAGAGGTTCAATGTACAAGGATCTTGGAAGTCAAATGGACCACTCCTGGTTTTTCTTTTCTGATGGTATTAAGTTCTCCCTTCCTGCTTCTGAGGTGACTCATTTTACACATATAGGAACTCCAAGTTTTACAATCACAATTAACTTTGTTAACAGTCATTCAAACCTAAACCATATCATCCTATAAGTAACTTCACCTACCTGCTCTTATCAGACCCATTGAGAAGAGAATTGTTTAGTGGAAATGACAAAGAATCAAGATAAAAGGGACATAGTAAAGAATTTACTCCATCACAACTTCCAAAAGCATTGTGGGAAAATCAGCTAACTTAAAGAGCTAGTATTTTCATCATTTATTTTTGATGAATACTGATGTGAATTAATGCAATTTTATGTAACTAGGGACAAATCTTGTTTTTTATAATGTTGGCCAGAGAGCAAGATTCAACAGAAAGAGTGGTTTACTAGATCTGATAGGTTAAATTCAAGGCAGATGGGTATAGTGACTGTTCATTTTATTTTTTATAGTGGGGCAGAGGAAGGGTTCTGAAAGTGTAATCTTGATAGACTGTTTAGAAAAACACAGGATGAACACACAGTTTTATTACAAAGTCTTAAGAAAATTGCATTATTATATTAGTGAGAAAAGGCGAGAGATGTTGCATATTCTATTTTTCTACCATCATAGTATACTTGCTCATTCTTGTGGTTGTTGTGTGCTGTCGAGTTGATTCCAACCCATAGTGACCCTGTATAAGGTTTTCGAAGAGCAGCTGGTGAGCTTGAACCACCAACCTTTCAGTTCAGTTTTGCTGTCTGGCGCATTAACCCACAGAGCCACATCAAGGCTGTCCTATGAGAATTTCTCTGAGAAAACTTATTCTATCTATTGTACAGACCTGATGCTGCCCCTTAAGAGTTCTTATTGTTCTCCAAAACTCAAAGAACATTCAGAAGAACTACAAATCCCTTGAGGATACTCAATCTGACATTTTGATGCGGTATGAATGGAATAGTGCCCAATTTTTTACGGAAAGGTTGGTTGTTGTTGTTAAGTGCTGACAAGTCTGTTCCAACCCATAACCACCCTATGTATTGTTTCTGAGGAGTGGCTAGCGAGCTTGATTCATCAACCTTCTGGTTCAAAATACTTTGCAATCCAGCTTATTAACCCACAGTGCTACACAGAGAAAGGTTAAAGTAAAAGAAATACCGCCATTAGAAATGCATATACCTTGATGGAGGATATGTTAAGAAACAACAGCTTCACATTTTGATATTTTTGTTAGTAAAGGTTTCTATGATAACTGCAACGACACTTTTTGACGTACCTTCATATTTCTTACAGAAGTTTGCAGCAAAAAAAAAAAAAAAAAAAAAAATCATAAGGCATTCACAACATCCTAGAACATATTCTCCTGTTAACATTGCATTCTACAAGAACATAAAATAACTCACAGATTCCATTTTACGTAGATTTATCTTTCAGTTTTATGTAATGAAAGATAATAATGATAGAGGAAGGCAAGAGAAGACAGGGAAATGAAAGAGAAAACAAACAGGAAAAGGTCTAATGAGAAGGGAAGAAGTCAGAGAAAAAGAAGGGGGTAAGAAAATGAAAAAGGAGAAGGGAAGAGGAAGGAGGATACAGGATAGCTAGCACTAGAAAATAAGGCATGTCTGTATTAGTGAACAAATCAAGGTATTTTTAAAAAGGTAAATTTGTGTGTTATCAATGGCTATCCCAACTTCTGTCTTTGCTGTCAAACAGAGTACTCCAGTAGTGTGTATTACTCTGAATGCTGAATTAAAATGCAGGCATTCCCTCAATTATCTACCTATTCATGTTATTACAAGATCATTATGCACAAATTTAGTAAATAATTTAATAAACTCACTGTCACTTTTATGATGAACCATCTATTTTCCTCCATTACTTGTTTGTCAGTTTGTCATACTACGGTGGCTTTTGTGAAGCTGAGACAGTGGGAGCTATGCTTCAGGTTTACTAATGGAAGACAGATTTCAGCAGGACATCCAGATTAAGACAAACTAGGAAGAAGGACAAGTAGACAACTTCTGAAAGTTTAGGCATTTAAAATCTTATGAAAAGCAGAGGAACATTGTTGGATACAGTTCTAGAAGATGAAAATATTATGAAAAGAAAAAAACATTGTTAAAAATAGTACCAGAAGATCAATCATTCAGGTTGGAATGTACTCAAAATACTATTGGGAAGAGCTGTGTCCTCAAATTAGACTTGGCCATAATGCTGTGAATAGAGCAAAGTATTCAGAACCTTCATATGTTGTTGAGGCACAACTCAAAATGAGGAGGAACAACTATGAATACCCATTAATAATCAGAACATGGAATATGAGAAGTATGAATCTTGGAAAACAGCAAGTTGTCAAAAATAAAATAGAATGCATAAAGATCTATATCCAAGGCATTTGTGAGCTACAATGGACTGGTATCGGCAATTTTGAATTTGAGAAGCACTTGGTTTACAATACTGAAAAAGTCAGATTGAGGAGGATTAATGTCTCATTCACATCAAAAAGAACATTTCAAGATCTACTTTAAAGTACAATGCTGTATGTGATAGGATAATATCCATACAACAATAAGGAACATCACTATGATTTAAATTCATGTACAAAACATTAAAGCCAGTGATGATGAGATTAAAGAATTCTGCCAACGGGAAGCTGGATTATATGAATAAAAATGTGACATCAGCATAGAAGGAAGACCCATTAACATCCTATAATATGCAGATGATACACCCTTGCTTGCTGAAAGTGAAGAGGACTTAAAATACTGATAAAGATCAAAGATCACAGTCTTAGGTATGGGTTGACCTCAATGTAAACAAAACAGAAATCCTCACCATTAGACCAATAAACAACAGCCCTACAAATTAAGAAAAATATTGAAGTTGTCAAAGACTTCATTTCGCTGCATCAACCACCAACACTCATGTAATCAGAAGTCAAAAAATCAAAGAATGTACTGCATTAGACAAATCTGCTGCACAAGGCCTCTTTAAAGTGATGAAGAACAAAGATGTAAGTTTGAGGACTGAGGTGTGCCCGACCCAAGTCATGGTATTTTTAACAACCTCATATGCATACTGAAGTTGAATAGTGAATAAGGAAAATCATAGAAAAATGTATGCATATGACTACTGTGTTGGAGGAGATTATTCAAAGTACCATGGACTACCAAAAGACCAAACTGATCTGTACAACCAGATGTATAGCCAGAGTGCTCCTTGGAAGCCAGGATGGCCAGACATCATCTCTCATACTTTATGGACATATTGTCAGGAGGGACCAGTCCCTGGAGCCCTGGAGAAGGCTATCATGTTTGGTAAAGTGGAGGGACAGCAAAAAAGAAGAGGACCCCAATGAAATTGATTGGCACAGTGGCAGCAGCAATGAAAGAACTGAAAACAAAATGCAAGCCTCTAATTGTAATACTGAGTGATTCTATGGGCAAAATATTGAATGATGCAGAAACCATCAAAAGAAGATAGGTCACAAAGTCACTGTACTTAAAAGAATTAGTGAATGTTCATCCATTTCAAGAAGTAGCATATGATCAACAGCTAATGATATTCAGTACAAAGAAATTTCATTTGCACTTAATACATTGGTGAAAAACAAAGCTCCAGGAATTGATGGAATACAAATTTAAATCTTTCAATACATGATGCAGCATTAGATGTGCTCACTCATCTATGACAGAAAGACAGCTACCTGGCTAACTGATTGGAAAACATTCATATTTGTGCATGTTCTAAATAAAGACCCAATAGAGTGTGGAAACCATCAAACAATATCATCAGTATCACATGCAAGTAAAATTTTGCTGAAGGTATTTAAAAAAAAAAATGATTGCAACCGTATGCTGACAGGGAACTTCCAGAACTTTAAAACAGATTTGGAAAAGGGTGTCTAACTAGTAATATCATTGCTAATGGAAGATGAATCTATGCTGAAAGCAGAGACTATCAGAAAGTGTTTACTTACACTTTATTGACTATGCAAAGGTTTTTGTGTGGATCATGACCAACTACAGATAACACTGTGAAGAATGTATACTCCAGAATACTTGACTGTGCTCATGAGGGAACTTTCAAATAGGTAGTTGTCAGAAAAGAGTGAGGGGATACTGAAGGGTTTAAATTCAGGAAAGGCGTACACCAGGGTTGTAGTCTTTTTCATACTTAATTTAATCTGTATGCTGAGCGAATAATTTGAGAAGCTGGATTATATGAAGAAGAATGTGACATAAGGAATGGAGGAAGACTCATTAGTAAGCTGTGATATTTGATGGCACAACCTTGCTTGCTGGAAGCAAAAAGCACTTGAAGATGAAAAATTTCAGCTGTCAGTATGGATTGGACGTCAATGTAAAGAAAATGAAAATCCTCACAACTGGACCAATAAATAACATAATGCTAAATGGAGAAAACTTCTAAATTATCAAAGACTTCATTTTTTCTTTAATCCAAAATCAATACTCACGGAAAAAGCAGTCAAGAAATCAAATGACGTATTGTGTTAGGTAGCTCTGCTACAAAAGGCCACTTTAATATGTGAAGAGCAAATATGTCATTTGAGGACAAAGATGTGTCTGTTCCAATCAATTTTTAATCCCCTCATAACATGTGAAAGTTAGATAATAAAAAAGGAAAATCTGATACTTATTAATTATGGTGTTAGAAAGGATATATACAGATAGTGTTATATGTACAACCATGGAGCAGTGTTCTATGAGTACATAAATGGACAAATACACAGGATGAATGGGTATGGGAGGAAGAGTGGGAGTATACCCACAAATGCATACAAGTTTTAAAGAGGGTATTTGTACATGGATACTTACCTTTGTTGCAAACACACCTATGAATGTGATGGATGTACAGGTGACAAAGTGATGAAAATTCTTAGGTATAAAATTATTGCTGGGTCTGGGGTCTCAGGAACATATAGTCTCAGGGGATACTGTAATCAATTGACATAATGTGGTCCATAAAGAAAATTTTCTACATCCTGCTTTGGTGAGTTGCATCTGGGATCTTAACAGCTCATAAATGGTCATCTAAGGTGCGACGAATGGTGTCTCCATGTGCAAAAGAAAAAAGAGTAATGACAATCAATTAGTTAATGGAGTAATGGCATCTGTGAGTATCTGTCCCCATGACTATGAGACCAGAAGAACAAGATGGTACCTGAGAGAAAATGTAGAACTAATCTCAAAATTATGAAAAAGATACTGGGCTAATTGGTTATAAAGGGACTGGAAGAACCTCTGAGAGTATGGGTTTACTGGTCAGAATGACACTATAGATTGAGATGATGGCCCTCAACCATCCTTCAGGTGGCTCAATTTTTTGGACAAGCAGTAGATAGGCATATAGTGGGGATAACAAAAGTAAGGTATCTGTTGTTTTCAGGCGCCATCAAGTCGGAACCTACTCATAGCGACCCCATGCACAGCAGAATGAAACAATGTCCGATCCTGGGCCAACCTCACTACCGCTACCACACTTGTATACTCACCATAAAATGGTAATTCATTAAAATCAAAACAGCAACATATACTTCAGGACAAAGTTGAGACGGAATGGAAAGGTGGGTGGAATGGAAATAGGAACCAAAGGGAGAAAGTGGGATTAACTGATGTTGCATGAAGGATTGCAACCATTGAGATGAAACCAAGTGTAGGGTTTGCTGAATGAAAAACTGATAATCTTGTCTGTAAATTTCTACACAATTCACAACAGAAAGTTAAAAATAAAGTAAATGTGATGCCCAAAATAAACACTAAAATAAAGGTAGAATAATAGGGATTTTCATACTCCTTATTAGAGATACAAAGAGCTCTGGTAGTGTAGTGATTACAAATCAGGATGCTAATCTCAAGGTAAGAAGTTCAAAACTACCAGTAGTTCCATGGAAGAAAGATAAGGCACTTGGCTCCTGTAGAGATTTACTCTATTTAACCCTATGCAGGGTATCCAAGGGTCGGAATCAATTGAACGACACTCAACAATTTCAGATACAGTACTTTCATTTGGCCACCATTCATCTGTCACTTTGTACTACTGTGGTGGTTTATGAGTTGCTGTGATTCTGGAAGTTATGCCACTGGTATTTTAAATACCATTAGAGTCACCAATGGTGGACAGGTTTCAGATGAGCTTTCAGATGAAGACAGACTAGAAAGAAGGAGTGGCGAACTACTTCCAAATATTTAGTCATTGAAAACCTTATGAATAGCAGAGAAACAGTGTCAGATATAATTTTGGAAAATGAGCCCCTCAGGTTAGAAGGCACTCACATGTGACTGCGGAAGACCTGACTCTTCAAAGCAGAGTTGACCATGATGATGTGAATGGAAAAAACCCCCGAGGGAGTAAAGCCCATTGGACCTTCATTTGCTGATGGGGCACAATTCAAAATGAAGAGAAACTGCTGTAAACATCCATTAATAATCAGAACATGGAACATATGAAGTATGAATCTAGGAAAATTAGAAATTGTCAAAAATGAAATGGGACACATAACCATTGATATCTTAGGCATTAGTGAGCTGAAATGGACTAGTATTGGCCATTTTGAATCTGATGACCACATGGTTTACTATGCCATCAATGACAAATTGAAGAGGAATGGTGTTGCATTCATTGTCAAAAGCAAATATCCAGATCAGTCATGAGGTACAAAGCTGTCTATGATAGGATAATATCAATGTGCCTACAGGAAACACCAGTTAATACTACTATCATTCAAATTTACACTCCAACCACTAAAGCCAGTGAGAATAAAATAGAAGAATTCTACCAACTTCTTCAATCTGAAATTGATCAAACATGCAATAAAGATGTATTGATCATTACTACTGATTGGAATGCAAAGGTTGGGAACAAAAAGGAAGTAGCTGGAACATATGGCATTGGTGATAGAAATGATGCTGGAGAGTGCATGATAGAATTCTGCAAAATCAGTGATTTGTTCATTTCAAATACCTTCTTTAGGTATCATAAGAGACTATTATACACATGGACCTCACCAGATGGAATACACAGAAATGAAATTAGTACATTTGCGAAAAGAAATGAGGGAAAAGCTGCATATCATCAGTCAAAACAAATCCAGGGTCAGATTGTTGAACACACCATCAATTGCTCATATGCAAATTCAAACTGAATCTGGAGAAAATGAAAACAAGTCCAAAAGAGCCAAACTATGAATATATCCCACCTGAATTTAGGGATCATCTGAAGAACATATTTTATGCATAAAACAGTAAAGACTGAAGACCAGAAGAGTTGTGGAATGATGTCAAGAACATCATACATGAAGAAAGCAAAAATCATTAGGAAGACAAGAAAGTTGGAAAAGGTCAAAATGGATGTCAGAAGACACTGAATGTTGCTCTCCAGCGTAGAGATGCAAAAGCAAATGGAAGAAATGAAGAGGTCCAAGAGCTGAACCGAAAATTTTAAAGGTCAGTTCAAGAAGATAAAGTCAATTATTACAACAAAATGTGCAAAGATCTGGAGTCAGAAAACCAAAAAAGAAGAGCATGCACAGCATTTCTTAAGCTGGGGAACTGAAGTAATAATTCAAGCCTTGATTTTCATTATTGAAGGATTCTCTGGGCAAATTTTTGAATGATGCAGAAAGTATCAAGAGAAGATGGAAGAAACACACAGAGTCACTGTACCAAAAGGAAATGGTTAATGTTCAACCGTTTCAACAGGTAGCATATGATCAAGAGCCAATGATACTCAGGGAGGAAGTCCAAAGTACATTGAAAGAAATGGCAAAGAACAAGGCACCAGGAATTGATGGAATAAAAATTGAAATCTTTCAAGAAAGTAAGGCGGCACAGGAGGCACTCACTCATCTTTGACTAGAAATTTTGAAGACAACTATCTAGCCAACTGATTGGAAGTGTTCCATATTTGTGCCCATTCCAAAGAGAGGTGACCCAACAGAATGCAGAAGTCATCGAACAATCTCTTTGATATCCATGTGACTAAAGTTTATAACACAGAAACGGCTGCAAGCATACATTGACCAAGAATTTCCAGAGGTTCAAGCCAGATTCAGAACAGGCCATGGAACAAGGGATATCACTGTTGATGTCTGATGGATCTTGGCTAAAAGCAGAACATGTTTTAGCCAAAGTTGTTTATCTGTGCTTTATTGACTATGCAAAGCCTTTCAATAATGTGGATCTTGACAAGCTATGGACAACATTTCAAAGTATAGGTATTCTGAAATACTTAATTGTGCTCATGAGGAATTTGTACATGGACCAAAAGGCAGTTGTTCAAACATATCATGGGAACAATGAATGGTTTAAAATTAAGAAAGGTGTGCGACAGGGTTGTTTTCTCTCACCATACTTATTCATCCTGTATGCTGAGCAAATAATCTGAGAGGTTGGGTTCTATGAAGAAAAACATGGCATCAGGATTGAAGGAAGACTCATTAACAACCTGCGATATACAGATGATACAACTTTGCTTGCTCAAAGTGAAGAGGACTGAAAACATCTACTGATGAAGATCAAAGAGTATAGCCTTTGGTATGGATTACATCTTAATGTAAAGAAAACAAAAATCCTCATCACTGGACCAATAAACAACATTTTTATCAACGGAGAAAAGATTGAAGTTGTCAAAGACTTCATTCTTCTTGAATCAACTATCAACACTCATGGAAGCAGCAGTCAAGCAATCAAATGACGTATTGCATTAGGCAAATATGCTGCACAAGACCTTTTTAGAGTGTTGAAGAGAGATGATGTCAGCTTGAGGACTAAGGTGTGCCTAACCTAAGCCATGGTATTTTCAATAACCTCATATGTATGCAAAAGCTGGACAATGAATAAGGAAGACCGAAGAATTGATGCCTTTGAGTTATGGTGCTGGAGAATATTGAAAGTGCCATGGGCTTCCAAAAGAACCAACAGATCTGTACAAGACTGCTCCTTGGAAGCCAGGATGGCCAGACATCATCTCTCATACTTTGGGCATATTTTCAGGAGGGAACAGTCACTGGAGAAAGATACCATGTTTGGTAATGTGGAAGACCAGAGAAAAAGAAGGAAACCCCCAGCAAGATGGATTGGCAAAGTGGCAGCATCAACGGACTCAAGCATGACAAAAATTGTGAGGTTGGGCTAGGATCGGGTAGTGTTTTGGCCTGTTATTCATAGGGTCGCTATGAGTTGGTACCGACTGGATGGCACCTAACAACAACTTTCCTTTGGCAACCTACAATTACATGGGATTGTAGAATTGCAGAATCATATTATTCTCAAATTGAACTTCCTGACATTTAAAATGTTATGTGTTTTTTTGCAAATGATTGCTGTGATAATAAAACTGAGTTATGTTAATATGTTGTTTCTGTTGTTAAGTGCCGTCAAGTCAGTTCCATCCCATAGCGACCCTGTATAGGGTTTCCAAGCAGCAGCTAGTAAGCTTGAACCACCGACTTTGCAGTTCAAACAGCTTTGCAGTCTGGCACATTCACCCACAGCACCACACCAAGACTCCTATGTTACTACATAACTCATTATTTTCCCCATCGAAAATACATTACATAATTCAGCCCACTATATCAAAATTTCCAGGTGCCTGGAGTCTGTTTATCCAGGTTATTGATAACTTCTTTAATCTTTCACTTATTAACAAACTAAAAAAGCATATTCAGGCTTTGGAGTCAGACAGATGGGTTATTGAATTCAGTCTTTACCTCTTACTAATTTTATGATGTGGTGGTGTAGGTTGTGTGCATGGAGTTGGTTTTGACGGATAATGACCATGTGTAGGTTTTCCAAAGGCTGTAAATGTTAACAAGATTTACTCATCTTTACTCATGTTTCTCCTGTGGAGTGGCTAATAGATTCGAACTGCTGACCTTGTGGTTAACAGACCAACTCATAAACCACTGTGCTACTTGTTAAGCGCCATTTAGTCAGTTCTGACTCATACTGACCCTATATAGAGTTTCCAAGGAGCAGTTGATGAGATTGAACCACCAACTTTGCGGTTCAGGCTTACTTTGCAGTCCAGCATATTAACCAACAGTGCCACACAAGGACTCCTCTTCATGTAGAGATATTATTTTCTATAAACTTTAGACATTAGTCCCTTGTCTGATAGATCTGATATGTTTGAGTGTATTTATGCCATGCGTTAGAACCTCCAAGTGTGTACCTAGTTTTTCATTGGTGATCTTCTTTCATTCTAGATTTGACATTTAGGTCTTTAACCCAAGTTTAATTCATTTTGTATCTGCTGTGAGATATGGGTCTTGTTTAATTCTTCTGCAAATGTATTTCTAATTTTCCAGCACCAGTTGTGGAAGAGACTATTTCTTCCCCAATTAATGTGTTTTGGCCCTTTGTCAAATAGCAGCTGGATGTATGTGGATGGATTTACTTCTGGGATCTCAACTCTGTTCTATTGATGTATGTAATCTTTCATTGTACCAGTGTCAAGCTGTTTTGACTACTGTGGCTATATGGATTTTGAGATCAGGGAGTGTGAGGATGTCAACATTTTTTTCTTAAGCAATGTTTTGTGTATCCACTGTCTTTCCTTTCCATATGTTAATGATAAGTTTTTCCATATCTTTAAAAAATGATGTTAGAATCTGGATTGTGACAGAAATTTTTCTATATATTGCTTTAGGTTGTGTTGACATTTTCACAATGTCAAGTTTTCCTATCCATGAACGTGTTATATTCTTAAATTTTTAAAATCTCCCTTGGTTTCTTATAGTACTATTTTGTAGTACTTTGCATAATTCTTTTGTTTCTCTGGTTAGATTTATTCCTAAGCACTTCACCTTTTGGGTGGGTATTGTAAATAATACTATTTCCCCTTATTTCCACATCAGAGGTTTCTCTCTCAGTGTAGAGTACCCCAACTGATTTATATACATTGATCTTATATTCTGACATTTTGCTGTCTCTTTGAAAGAGTTCCAGAAATCTTTTTGCTGAGTCTTTGGGATTTTCTATGTATAGGATCATATCACCTGCAAATACTGAGTTGTGCAACTTCATTGCCAATTTGGATGCCTTAATTTCCCTTTCTTTCCTTATAGCTGCATGTTTTCCTACACAATATTGAATAGAAATGGTGATAAAAGCTATCTTTTTCGGTTTCCTGTTCACTAGAGGGATATTTTCAGTTTCTCTCCATTGATAGTAATATTGGGTTCGGGATTTGCTTATGTGCTCAATTATATAGAGGAATTTCCCTTTATTCCTATCTTGTTCAGTGTTTTTATCAGGAATGGATGTTAGATTTTGTAAAATGACTTTCTACATCATCAATAGAATCTAGTTATTTTCCTGTTTTTTTTAAACATGGTGGATTATATTGATTGTTTTTTTAATACTGAATCTTTCTTGCATTTCTGGTATGAATCTCACTTGGACATGTTTTATTTTCTTGTTATGTTGTTGAATTGTGTTGGCTAGGATATTGTTGGAAATTTCTGCACTTAAGTTCATGAGGGATATTAATCTATAATTTTCTTTTTCAGTTATGTCTTTGCCTGGGTTTTATATGAGTGTTCTTGTTTGAGAAGAATTGGTGTCAGCTCTTTTCTGAATGTTTCATAAAATCTATCAGTAAAGCCATCTGGGCCCTGGCTATATTTGGTGGGAGTATATAAATAATCTGATCATTTCTTTTGTTCAAATTTTCTACTAAATTTTGTGTTAATTTAGGTAGATCAAGGTTTCCTAAAATTTTTTTCCTATTTCGTCTAGTTTTTAAATTTGATAAAGTATACTTCTTCATCATATTCTGTTTTTATCCTTTTTCTTTCTATGTTTCATTGTGATTTTACCCATATAGTTTGTTTTGCATACTGTTTTCATTTATTGGATTTTCCAATGGTTTGTCAATTTTTTAAAATTTTTCAAAGAACAAAATTCTTGTCTGTTGATTCTTTCTCTCTCTCTCTTTTTTTTTTCTGTTTTCCAATTCATGTTATTTCTTCTCTGGTGGTGGTGGTGGTTATGTGCTATGGAGACAACTCTGACTCATAGTGATCCTTTATAGGTTTTCTGAGGCCGGAAATCTTTATGGGAAAACAAATTGTCATCTTTCTCCCCCAGAATGGCTGGTAGTTCTAAACTACTGACCCTGAGATGAGTAGCCAGACTCATAATCACTTCACTACCAGAGCTCTAAACTTTAATATTTTTCTTTTGTTTTAGTTACTGTAGGTTTACTTTGCTGTTTTTTCGGATTATTGAAGAGGTTGTGCTAATGTGTTGCTTTTCATTCTTTATTCTTTGTTTGTGTGAGTTTACTGATCCAAGTTGCCATGTAAGCATTACTTTGGCTATATTCCAGGGGTTTTGGTATGTTGTATTATCATTTTCATTTGACTCAAGGAAATGTTTTATTTCATTTTCAGTTACGAATCGGGCTGTGAACCTAAAGGTCAGCAGTTAGAAACTACCAGCTGCTCTGCAGGAGAAAGATGAGGCGTTCCGCTCCCGTAAAGATTTACAGCCTTGGAAACTCTGTACAGGGTTGCTATGGGTCGGCACCGACTTGACGGCACTTAACAACAACAACAACAATTATCCAGTAGCTTTTAAGCAGGGTGCTACTCAAATTCTACACATTTATTTTTTTTTCCTTTATCTTTCTACTGTCAATTCAGTGACTGGATGATCAGAGCTCAACTGGAAGAAGAGGAAAAACTGATAACAATTTGATGAACTTGACCTACACCTATGGATGCAATAGCTCAAAAGAGGGAACAAATCTTTACAGCAAGGATCATTCCCACCCCCTCCATACACAGAGTAGACAGGGATGGGAAACTTGGACATTGGTTACTGACACTGGAGGGTGGGGTGGGGCTACAAAGGCTAGAAGTGACTGGTTTACAAGCTTTCAAAAACAAACATAGGTCCAGAGGATGTGGAGGAAGGTAGAATCTCCACTGAGTAGAATACAATCTGTTTAGGTGGGACTGATGAAAGGAAATGCAGATAAGTCTCTTGAATAAGTGTTATCAGGACTGATTTATGAGGGTTGGAAATGTGCATTTATGTAGCAAGGAGGGGAGTGATTAACTTTTCAGCCTAGGAGCAGAGTTCCCTGGGACCATCAAGGGAGAAGAATGGAGAGCGGGACCCTACTCAGATAAACAGTGATGCCTGAGATGGAGGCAGAGACGATGACATGGAGAAATGGAGCACCTGGGGACTTTAGACAGAGAGAGAGAGGGGCTGTGTGGTAATGACCGGGGGGGCATGCTTATAGGGTATACTCTTTGGTTGGTTGTTGATGCATGGAGGGGATTTTAACCATGACAATGAAAGGATATACGATAGGATGAATGTAAAACTAATGTTCTCCCTTAAACTATCACATAATCCAAGTCCAATGAAAATTGCAGGTCTTAGATAATTGTAAGCAAAATGATTCGTGTCTCTAAAAAATCACATTTTGAAATGATCTGTTCCATCTTTCTGTTAAGTATGAATGGTGGTGGTGGTGATTGTGTGTCATTGAGTTGGTTTCCATTGAGTGGTTTTGGATTTCCAATGCTGAAATCTTTACCAACTAATGCTACTTGGGCTCATTTATAAATATGAGGGGGCTTCAAAAAGTTCATAGGACAATTTCCTTATCTTTTTAGATTGAATTTTCATGTACATTTGAAGATTTCTAATATGATCCAAATGGCTATTGCTACGTAATATTACCTGATTTTTAACGAAGAAAAAATTAAAAACAAAAATTTTATTATGTTCAATACTCAACTGCTCTTTCCCAATATGCTTTATGGCCACTAGAACAATCTCAGGAGTACTGGATGTACAATGGTTAAGCCCTTGACTGGTAAGAAAAGATCAGTGATTTGAATCTAGCAGTCTTATAAGCAGCTACTCTGCAAAAAGATGTAGCAGCGTGCTTCTAAAAAGAAGATGGGAAAAAAAAAAAAAAAAGATGGGGCAGTTCTACTCTGACCTATAGACTCTCTACGAGTCTGCATCATCTTGGCAGAAATAGGTTGTTGGGGATTTTTTTTTTTTTTTTGCTTTTTGAGTGGTTGAACAATTTCAACCTCCAAATGCCAAAGTCTTTATGGAGGCTACCAGAGTTGGGCAGAAAATCTTGTCCAAAATTAGCAGTTCACATGTTGTCTCCAGTCTATTTAATCCCAAGAAATTATACTTGCAAAAGATAATTTTACCTTTTAAATTAGGCATTTTCTTGACTCATATTCTGCAACTCTCCCAGCACCATGACCCTTACTTCAACAGTACTAACACTGGGAAAGCATCAGGAATAAAAATTAATCAAGGAGAAAGATTTATCTCCTTTTCTTATACCCCTATGAGAGATAATGTCTGCAGGTTTCCAGGATCCTAGTCTCTGAATGTGAAGTGAGAAATGTCAGTTCCTGTCTTCTTTGTAATCCCAGGTCTATTTTAGAACTCTGACCCTGCCATTGTGAGAACTTAAATTAGTATTGAACACATCCTTGCACAATCCTAAGTATCTGAAAGGCTACATTAGTTCTATGATTCCTGTGCTCCAATGACTGAATTAAAGACACTATCAACTGCAAGATTTTTCTTCCTACTTGTAACTTTTATAGAAGCCATTAGCTAGATTAACTTTTTTTTTTTTTTTTTTCCAACTGCTATCTTTTCCACTCCAAATCATGTCTTTCAAATGACAAGTCTTTTATCTTGGCCTGAGTCAGAAAGAATGCATCTTTTTCAAACACATTTATAATTTTTTTCAGTCTAATTTAATTTATCCTTAAAACGTAGACTGTCATGGCCTTTAGTAGCACAGCACTGTAACTCTGCCTTATATTTAAGTTTGTGTTCCTTTAATGATTCTTTTAACTTAGAAAAAAAATAAAATAAATATTTTTGCAATCCAAAGGATAGGACATGATGCATTAAATGAATTTAATGTTAATACTGCTAGAGAGCTTCTCTATGATCAAACAGTACTTCATCCCACTAACCATGATTATGGAAATTACTTGCAATGTTTTAGAAGAGATAATTCTTTAACAATAGCCCAATAAACAGGGTATCATTATATGGTCGCACCAGTGTCTTTCCCTTTAATAAAATCTTTAATTATGTGAAGACTATGTCTTTCAGAATGACTTGAGAATAAAACATCTACCATGACTTGTGCATTAAAATAAGGAAGACATCCCATGTTTGAGAACATGTTCTAACCTCTTAATACTTGTTTAGCTGAACATCAATCTTTGTAGCTGTCAGACCTTTTCTCTTACCTTCAGAAGAAATGGCATAATACCAATTTGGTTTATATGTAGACACAAATGCTGTCTTTCCAGGGGAACATTTACTAGCATTTTCTCAAAATATTTTAGAGGGAACACTGATCATTAGACCATTCTTTTCCAGCATAAATCAGTTCCCATTCCTGGTTTCTCCTACCATCATATAACACAATTTGAGAAAAAAAAAAAAAAAAAAAGATTAGATTTATATAAAACATGTGTCAGTTTAAAAAAAAAAAATGTGTCATGTTGTTGTGTGCTATGGAGTTAGTTTAGACTTATAGGAAACCTGCATAGGGTTTCTAAGAGTGACTGATGGGCTTGAATTGGTAACCTTGAGATGAATAGCCCAGTGCTGACACAACTATGCCACACCAGGGGTCAGGTTCCAAATAAAGAACAATTTTAAGTAATCTTTTATGTCATGAGTTATTCCTGGGTATTGGACTCCACTGCATAAGTTTAGCCCTGCTTTGCTTATTCTTCAACAGTAAAATTCTTCACCAATCAGCACCAACACACACATGCAAATATAATTTATCACCACCAGGACATGTTTTAATTTTACAGTGTTTTCTCACTAATATACAATGTAACATTTTCACTGGGTTTGAAGTCATACTTGAACTTACTTGATTCTATATATAAGCATCTTGTAAAAGCCTAAAATTAATCTAAGAATAGAGAGTCCTGGTGTGGCACAGTAGTACAAGCACTGAAATTATAACCACAAGATCAGGGATTCAGACCAGCTACTCCTTGGAAACCCTATACAAGACCACTGTGAGTCAGAACCGAATCTACAACACTTTACCATAGGTGTGCAAAGGTCCACAAAACATAATGTAACGCTCAAATGTACACGTTCTCCTAAATTATCTACTATATCATCCAATTATTTCGTATTTACAATAGTAAAAAGTTTAATATCTTACTATTTTATACCTCACCATCCTAAAACTAGGAGTAACCAATACCAAGGTATAAAGCAAAGATAATGCTGTCTGTTACAGTTAAGGTTATATGTCAGCTTGGCTGGGCTATGATTCTCAGTCATTTGGCAGTTACGTAATGATATCATTTGATAATTATGTAATGATATAATCATCCTCAAGGAGCTCTGGTAGCATAGTGGTTATGAGTTGGGCTGCTATCCTTAAGGTCAGCAGTTCAAAACTATCAGCCATTCCACAGGATAAAGAGGATGCTTTCTGCTCCCATAAAGATTTCCAGCCTTGGCAGCTCTATACAAGTTCACTATGAGTACTAACTGACGCCATGGCATACCACCACCATGATCATTCTCCATGTTGTAATCTGGTGTGGTGCTTATGCATTTTTATGTAACACCAAGTTTGACTTACTGACCTGGCCTTCAAAAATTAATCATGTTGATAAGCATGGAAAAGGTGTATTATCTTTTAACTTTGTAAAATTAATGAAGTAAATATTAGTTCTTCATAATAAATGTATTCAGTTTTAACTGGGTTCTGATTCTGTCTCTGGCATTAATTGGGAAACTGTTTAAAATCTATAAACCTCAGCTCTCTTTTCTCTCTCTATATATATGTATGTTTATGTATACACACACACACACACAAAGGCAGAATGTTTCTTAAAATAATTATGTTCCTGAAAAGCAGTTCCTGAAAAGCAGTTCACATTTTTCTTTGCAAATGATTGTCATTTGATAAAATATTTCATATGGAAAAAACAAGAAAACAACCTGAAATACCAGATAAGAATGGAATGGTAATATAAACACAGATGAAAGAGCCATTTATATTGACTGAAGGGTCATAGCTCAAACTTCAAAAAAAAAAAAAAAAGGTCCCATTTTAGCTAACTCTTGAACACAAAATGTTGCCATAAAGCCAATTCTGAGTCATGGTGAACTCGTGTGTGACAGAGCAGGACAGCTCAATAGGATTTTCTTGACTGATTTTATAGGAACAGATTGTCAGTCTATTCCTCACTCGGGAGTTCAAAGTGCCTATAATTTAGTTAGTAGTGGAGCACAAACAATAGGAGATCCTCAGGGACCTAGTTTGGAAAAAGAGGATTGAAATATCAGACAAAAAGGAAGGGTCTTTTATATAAAAGAGAAGCAAAGTTAAGTATTGAGAGTGATAAGTAGATGGATTTACCAAATCGATGTTCAACTGAACTGATTATAAATAAAAAAGAGAATGCTTATAAATGAAAATCTGAGTACAGCACATCCTCTGAAATTTTAGAGGAAAAGTCTTAATTATGGTTTAATTCATCAGTAGTTCTCAGTGGTAATTCCAAGGATAATGGAGGGAAAAACATGGAGGTATATTAGTAAATAAGCGACTTGCTTAGGAGAAGGAAGCGTAAGGAAAGTTCCAAATCACATTATCCAGACAGACTGACTTATGGATGAATTGACTAACTGATTAGGCTTTTAAGGGAAATATTTACGGACAAATGAATTGCAGATAAGTCCCTAAAAACTTCACAGAAACAATTAACATCTGTTTTCTCCTCCACACATCTTTAGAACAAACATGTATTTAGAGTTAGTAGGCATTTTCACTTATGTGAGTCAGCTGAGTCTCCTAAAAAGACACAAATTCATTCTATCATGTAACTCACATTCATTCCACCATGCTAACTGAAACAGGATCAGAATCTCAGAACATTGTTGTATAACTTTTGAAGTCTGTGCAGAACTTTTTATGGAGAAGAATGCTCAAAAATTAAAGTAATAGAATTTTGGTCAAATACAGAAGAGAGATCTACTTATACTGCCTGAAGGAACATACATAAAGATTCAAAAAAGTGAAATATTAGCCGACTAAAACTGTCCTTGTCACTGTTTCTCTGTGAATCTCAACAAATGATGAAATCATAAGGATTGCATTTTCTAGATGTTACATGATAAAACAAAACTTATTTTGTGTTGCAGAGGTCTTACAAAAACCTTACAAACGTAATGTTGTTGTGGGCTATACAGTCAGTTCTGATTTAGTGACCTTGTGCACAACAAAATGAAACACTGCCTGGTCCTGTTACAGCATTAAAATTGTTAGGTTTCAGCCCATTGCTATTCCCATTGTTTCAGTACATTCCGTTATAGATTTGCTGGTCCTCCAACTGTATCCAACATGATGTCCTGCACAGACTGCTCCTTCCTTATAACATATCCTAAGTGTGGGAGACTCATACTGCTTTGCAAGAAGCATTCTGACTGTACTTCCTCCAACACAGACTGGTTTGCTCTTTTGGTCTCCGATTTCAGATGGTTATGTATTGAATGAAGGTCAATTGTTACTCTCATGAACATGTTTTAATTTTCTTCAGCGTGAACTTGCATATGAGCAATTGATGGTCCATTCCATAGTTGACCCCTGACCGAATCGTGGCAAATGACATTGAGCTTCTCCATTGTATCTTTCCACAGATGTACTTCATTTGATTCCTGTGTATTTCATCTGATGATGTCCAGGTGTGTAGTCTCAATTTATGTTGTTGATAAAAGGTATTTGCAATAAGAATTCATTGGTTTTGCAAATTCTATCATGTGATCTCTAGCATTGTTTCTATTACCAAGAACCTATTTTCCAACTACAGATGCTTCTTCTTTGTACTTATTGCTGTTGTCCAGTGCCTTTTAGTCGCTTCTAACTCATAGAGATCTGCATGGGTTTTCAAGGAGTGGCTGGTAAATTTTAACTGCCAACCTTGGGGTCCTTTGCATTATCTCGTGTTATCTCACAGTGCCACACCAGAACTTGTTGTTGTTGTTATATGCCATGGAGTCGGTTCCGACTCATAGCAACCCTGTACAGGGTTTCTAAGGCTATAAATCTTTACGGGAGCAGAAAGCCTTTCTTTCTCCCGTGGAACCTCAGGTCGTTTCGAACTGCCCACCCTGAGGTTTGCAACCCGATTCGTAACCACTACGCTACCAGAGAGGTACCTAGTATTTAGAATTTATCTGTAAATATCATACTACATATGAATCAATTGGACATCTTCTATCCCGTTTTCTCCCTACTGAACAATGTTTTAACTTGCATCTATAACAAGCTGCTGCTGTTGTTAAGCGTCATCATGTTGGTTCCAACTTGTAACGATTCTGAATAGGGTTACTGTTGTTGTTGTTGTTGTTGTCAGGTGCTATCGAGTCGGAACCGACTCATAGCGACCCCATGCACAGAAGAACAAAACAATGTCGGATCCTGAGCCAACCTCACTACCGCTGCCACACTTGATGCCATCAATGATGTCACCTGGCTGATCCATCTCGTTGGGGGTCTTCCTCTCTTTCTCTGACCCTCCATCTTACCCAGCATGACATCCTTCTCCAACGATTGTTTCCTCCGGACAACATGTCCAAAGTAGGAGAGACGAAGCTTAGCCATCCTGGCCTCCAAGGAGCACTCTGGCTGCACTTCTTCCAAAACAGATCTATTGGTTCTTTTGGCAGCCCATGGCACTTTCAATATTCTCCTCCAACACCACAACTCAAAGGCATCAATTCTTCTACAATATTCCTTATTCACTGACCAGCTTTTGCATCCATATGAGGTTCTTGAAAATACCATGGGTTGGGGTCAGGCGCACTTTAGTCCTCAAGCTGACATCTTTGCTCTTCAACACTTTAAAAAGTTCCTGCTGTATATATAGGGTTACTGAGGCTATAATCTTTGAGAGACCAGAAAACGCCTGCTTTCTCCCTAAGAGTGAATGTTGTTACTGTTCTTAGTGCCTTGGAGTTAGTTCTGACTCATAGCGACCCTATGTAGAGTTTCCAAGTAACGGCTGGTGAGTTTGAGCCGCTGACCTTGTTATTCAAACCAACCTTGTGGTCCAATGCTTTATCCCACAGCTACACATGATAGAGGATAATGTACTAGAAAGGCCAATTTTGTGGTTTGAAGTCCAGTATTTATCCTACAGAGCCACTGCACTCCCAAACATAGCATTGTTGTTGTTGTCGTGCCCCGTGGAGTCGGATTCCGACTCATAGCTACCCTGCATAGGGTTTCCGCAGCTGTAAATCTTTACGGGAACAGAAAGTCTCATCTTTCTCCCGGCAGAACAGCTGGTTGTTTCCAACTGCTTGCTGTCTGTGAAGTTAGCAGCCCAATTCGTAACCACTATGCTGCCACATACAATGCCTCTATTTAACCTATAGGCTCTTTGGTGAAAATATTGATAGCCTTGTATTTTCAATCTTTTATGCATCTTGGGCGTTTAATACTATGTCCTTTTAAACGTGTGAAATAAAAAAGTTCCTGTTTGAATGGAAGACATCCCAAGTCTGGTTTGATACCTCTTCTGTCTTTCATCAACCTCATGTCTGAGAGCTGGGATCAGTATCAACCACATTTGTTTTTCTCTTTTTTCCCCCTTTCCTGGTACAGTTCTTATTGCTCGACAAGGAACTCTTACCAAGCTGCTGATGAATTGCATTTGCACAAATCAAAATTACCGTCCTGGGGCAACTGTCTACTTAGTACATTAACAAAAGGCTGCAATTATATTGTGGCATTTGGTTAATTGTCACTCAGGCCCCAAAGACAAAGATGCTGACTCTAAATTCCAAGACTGACCTTTTCAGAACAACATAATTGGAAGGATTCTCTTCCTTCCCAGGAAACTCCTATTTAGCAACTTTAAATAATCTACAGAAGCATTTACCAGCATTAGGATATATAATTCAATCAATTTCATTTAGTCTAATCCCTGGATCAGATTACCTTTATTAGATGATTTTAAGTAATAAAGCCTTTTCGGTCTTTCCTAACAAGTGATTTTTTTTTCAAGCAAATTTTAATGGATAATGCAATTATTGGATTTTCAGACACTTGCCACTCCTTAAGGCAATGAAAACATGTAATAGAAAAAAGAAAAACATGAAGCACAAAAGGAGGATTATTTAGTGTTGGGCTACAATTCAAAGTGTCTGAAAAAGATTAAAGCAAGTGTTAACCTAATGTGTGCTTTGCCTCACATTTTTTTCCTATCTCAAAATCACAATTTGCTTTGTTATATATATATCTACAATTCAAGAAAATTCCAGATAAATTTAGGTTTCCAAACGGAGTTCTCAGGCTTTAATTTTTATTCAGAAATGTTTCAATATCTGAGTGCAATAGCTGCATAAGGTGGTTGTTGTTGTTGTTGTTGTTGTTAGTTGCCATCGAGTTGGTACCGACTCATAGCGATCTTATGCACAGCAGAATGATACACTCCTGGGCCAACCTCACCACAGAGGTCTTCCTTTTTTTCTCTGACTCTCCACCTTACAAAACATGAAATCCTTCTCCAGCGACTGGTCCCTCCTAACAGACTTGAATATTTCATTTTCATTTATGTATTACTAATAATGAAATAAACTTAAATATTTTGTTTTCATGTATATATTACTGCATAAGATAGTAATATATAAATGAAAATGAAATATCCAAGTCTATTTTCTATTGCCAGCAACCACCACTAATTTAAGTAATTCTTGTGATAAAATAATTAGTTTAGTACTGCTATGGAGATCCTGTTAATGCGCCAGATTGCAAAGTCGTTTGAACTCCAAGGTCAGTGGTTCAAGCTCACCAGTCGCTCCAAGGTCAGTGGTTCAAGCTCACCAGTCGCTCCTAGGAAACCCTATACAGGGTCACTATGGATCGGAACTGATTCAACAGCACTTAACAACAGTACTGCTACAGGAGACCTGGTGTGGTGCTGTTAATGTGCCAGACTGCAAAGCTGTTTGAACTGCAAGGTTGGTAGTTCAAGCTGAAGCTCACCAGCTGCTTCTCAACAACCCTATAGAGGGTCGCTATGGGTTGGAACCGACTCAATGGCCCTTAACAACAAGTACTGCTATAACGCAAATACCACAACTGGATGACTTCAACAAAGACAAAATTATTCTCTCGCAAGAAGCTACATACCCAAATTCAGAGCAGCAACTACAGGGGAAAATTTCTTTCTCTGCCAACTATGGGGGAAGATCCTTTTCATCACTTTTTTCCTAGATGTAGGAGTTTTACAGTTTAAGGACCCTGGGTATAAAAGAGGCACTTGCTCCTGGCTCTTATTTCTAGGTATTTGAAATTCCCTCTTATCACTGCTAGCTTGTTTAATCTCTTTTATATCTCAGAAAAATTGACTCAAGGTACAACTTGGTCCAATGGATTGCATCCTACCTCAATATAAATGCCTCCTAATCTTCTGCATTAACATCATAGACGTTAGAATTCACAACACATAACATAATTACATCTGAGATCTCAAAATAGAGAATTACAAAGCACTGAGAATCATGGCCCAGCCAAACTGATACAGGTTTTAAGCACACAATGTAATACATAATATTCTAACCTTATGTCTGCCCAAATTCATGTCCTTGCTACATATAAAACACATTCACTCAATCCCATTTCAAAAGTCTAACACCAACTCCAAACCCACATTCCATCCTGAGACTAACTTCTACTTCATCAATGAATCTATGACATATAGAAGGCAATTGATTTACATTTATTTACTTCCAAAGTATAATGGATTTCCATCACAAATCTGTCTCTTGGAAGGAAAGAAGAAATTAACAGGCACCAAGCAAGTAAAACACCTAACAGAACTATTTGCATTAGCTCTCTATTCTCTGAGGCCATCTGAGCAGTGACTCTACCCTCTGAACGTTGGGTGCTGACCATGCCCTTTGTATTTTGAGGGCAGTCCTCTTGGTTCTAGACTTCAGCTCTACCTTCCAGGACTCCAAGTGTATCTGCTTCCTCAGCTTGGGCAGTCCCATTCTTGGAGCCCAACTCAGTGGCAACCCCACCTCCTTATCCCTAGAAGGCCCCTTTCTTCTGCCCCTAAGACACAGCAACTCCATCTTTCATATCCAGTCTCCTGCCCCTGTCACATATAAGTGGCATGCCTTGGTGAATATCTGACTCTTTGAAATCTAAAAAAGTTTGTGACCCTACTTTTTGAAATCCCAGGGGCCATGGTCTTACCTTCTAAGAGTAAAGAAGCTATGCCTCCAATACTCCTTGTTCCTTCAACTTCTGCTTCCATGTTCCTTTGTCTTTCAGTCCCTTGGACCTCTTAGGTCAAGTTTTTTTGTTTGTTCTGTTTGAGCTAGTGTTCTAGCACCTTATTCTACCAGTAAGGCTTGGCCAGAAGGCACTCAGCTCAGTTAGTCAACAAGTTACGAGAAGCACCTGACTCCACAGTAAGCCTTCCTGAAACCAATCAGCCTCTTGGTCGGTGGATAAGCTCTGTGCTGTCTTATGACAGCCTCCTGGTTTTGTGCTTCTTTCTGTTCTTCTGTAATTTCTTCTTGCCATCTGTAGGACTGCTGGTATTTGATATAATGTGGGTTAATGCGCCAGACTGCAAAGCCATTTGAATTGCAAGGTTGGCAGTTCAAGCACACCAGCTGCTCCTCGGAAACCCTATACAGGGTAACTATGGGTCAGAATCAACTGGACAGCACTTCACAACAACAACAACAACTTCATTCTGACCCTTAGCCAGAAGAGTCTCTGACAACCAAAATTCTGCCAATAGTCTTTTAAAGGTAATCTTGACTTTTTCTAAAAATACTTTTAAACTCTTCAAATCTCTAAAACTAACTCAATTTCAAAACTGCTTTCACATTTTAGGTATCTATTACAGCAGCACCCCGCTTTCACTTTTGGTATTGAATTTTATCTTAGTTATCGAATGATGTTACAACAGAAATATCATAAGTAGATAGCTTCAGAAAATAGAGCTTTTTCTCTCACAGTTTAGGAGGCTAGACATCTAAATCAGGGTGCCTGCTATAAGGAAACAATTTCTCTGTCCGTCAGCTATGGGGGAAGGCTTTGTAATCAACTTTCCCCTAGATCTTCAAGTTTTTCATGACGGGCTCCTGTATATAAAAGATTTTCTCTGCTCCTCAATTCTTCTTGCTTGGTGGGAGGAGGTCCCTCTCATCTCTGATAGTTTGTTTAATCTCTTGTAGCTCAGAAGGGATTGAATGGAGGTACAATTTAGTCCTCTAGTTTGTATTCTTTCCTATTTAAATAACTGCTTCTAATATCGCCTCATTAACCTCATAGAGAGTAGAATTTACAGCACATAGGATAATCAGATCACAAAATGAAGGATACTTACATAATACTTAGAATCATGGCCTAGCCATGTTGACACATATTTTAGGGTAA
>NW_006408611.1:7000737-7012362 GCF_000296735.1 Chrysochloris asiatica
TATTTATGTATCTGTACATATGTGTATACAAGAGCACACAATGTATAAAATGTGTTTAATATATTTATTGTTTTATCAATTAAGTTGTATCCCCCAAAGGTGTATGTTAACCTGGCTAGGTCATGTTTTCATCATTACAGAAGACAATCTCCCCTTTCTCCCAAGGAGTGGCTGGTGGGTTTGTGATTAAAAACTCAATGTTTAAACCACTCTACATCAGGACGCCCATTGTACTTACAGTCCATGTTTTTCTGCTTTTCATCTATTTTCTGCTGATGAACATTTGGATTATGTTCACCTTTTGACTACTGAGATAGTGCTGCAATGGTCATTGAATAACAAGTGTCTCTGCCTCTGATTTTAAATCCTTGGTTATATTGTTGGGATAGAATTGTTGGATCATGTGATAAATATTTAGGCTGAGGCATTTCCAAAAATATCTGCATTGTTCCTTAATCATATCAATGTATGAGGGATCCAAATTTCTCCATAGCTGCACCAACAATTGTTCATTTCCCACAAGTCATCTTTGTTGGCTTGAAGTGGCATCTCATGGTTTTATTTGTATTACCCTCAATTCTTAGGGACATTGAGCATCTTGTTTTGCGCTTTCTAGTCAAGGGTACATTTTCTTTGGTGTAATGTCTATTCAACATCTTTGCCCCTTTTTTGAATTGGTTGCTCGATTTTTTGTTGTTCAGTTAGAGGAGCTCTTTATATAATCGGAATATTAAGCCCTTATTAGATATATGGAGCTAGACCACAAGGTAAATTTGAACAAGGTTAGCAATTAAAATCCACCTTATACAGGGTTACTATGAGTCAGAACTGACACGACTGCACTTAACATTAAATATAAGGTTCCCAAATATTTTATCCCATGCTATCAGGTGAATTTTTACTTGCTAGAATTTTTACTTTTAGTTTTAGTGATTGTATTTCAGACATTGATCCTTTTTGAGTTAATTTTCACATATGATATGAGGTATGGTAGATGTTCATTATGTTATATGTGGAAATTGATGGACTTCGTGCATTTGAAATAACTTAGTACCTTGTTAAAAAAAAATAAATAAATTGCCAATATACATATCTATTTCTGAATTCTCAACTATATGCACTAGTCTATAAATTTGTTCCCATACCAATATCAGGCTACTTTAATTAATACAAATTTTCATGTATCTTAAAATCACTAAGTGCAATCTTTTAAATTATTTTTCAAGAAGACTGCCTTAAAATGCTCCTTGCAGTTCCCTGTAAATCTAAGGATTGTCTTTTCCATTATAAAGAAACTATCTTTTGAAAAACATACAAGGATTGTATAGAATCTGTAGTTTGGATATTATTGACATTTTAAAAATATTAAGTCTTCCAAACCATGAACACAGAATATTCTTTCACAAATATCCTACTGCCAGAGTCAATTCCGACTTATAGTGATCCTATGTTGTTGTTGTTAAGTGTTGTCGAGTCTATTCTGGCTCATAGCAACCCTGTATAGGGTTTTTGAGAGTGTGCATCCTTACAGGAGCAGAAAGCCTCATCTTTCTCCTATGGAACCACTGGTGGGCACAAACCATCAACGTTGTGGATTGTAGTTCAGTGTTTATGGTACAGAGCCACCATGTTCCCTACTGGTCCTATGCTGCTGTTGTCACCGTTTGGCGCTGTTAAAATGTGCTGTCAAGATGTTTCATCTCGTAGTGACCCTTTATAGGTTTTCCAAGTGGCAGCTGGTAAGCTTCAGCCATTGACATTTTGGTTCAAACCAACTTTACAATCCAGTGCCTTAACCCGCAGTGCCATAGGACAGGGTAAAATGGCTCCATGTGGTCCTCAGACAGTTAATTTTTATGGGACCAGAACAACTCATTTCTCCTATGGAGTAGCTGGTGCATTTGAACTGCCAACCTTGTGGTTAAGAGCCCTACAGTAAACCTGTAGCATCACCAACACTCCTTTATAATATACATACATCTTTTATTTCTTTCAGCTGTGTTTTAGAGTTTTCTGTATAAAATTCTTTTACCTTACTAGTTATACTTCATGACATTTTATTCTGTTAGAGTCTATTATAAATAGAATTGCTTCCTTAAAATTATTTCACAATATTCATTATTGATGTAAGGAAAGTTGGGTGATTTTTCTGTACCGACCTTGTAATCTGCCACTTTACTGATTTAGTACCTCTAGTAGCTTTCTTGTGGATTTTTTTGAATTTTATATATAAAGGGTCATGTTCTCTGTTGACAAGAGAATTTCTTATCAATCTGGATATTGTTTTTATGCATTTTTTTTTTTTCTTCTGCCTGACCACTCTGACTAGGACCTGCAATGTAATATAGATTAGCAATGGTGAGAGTAGACATCCTCTCGTGTTCCTTACATGGAAGAAAGGGGAATGCTCTCAGTATTTCTCCAAGAGAATGTTAGCTGTGGTTGTTTCATAAAGGATTTTTTCAGACTGAGAAATTACCCTTTTATTTCTAGTTCACTTTATGACTTTTTTTTGCTTGTTTATATTTAACCAAGAAAAGGTGTTTTCTTCCTTCCTTCCCTCCCTCCCCCTCTTTCCTTTGTTTATGGTCTGAGATGATTATGAGGGTTTTTTTGTTTCACCCTTCCTTTTTAATATGGGATATTACATTGATTGATTCTCTATTGTTGAGCCCACACTTGGGCCTCATCATTCTTAAATTTCAGAAACTTAACACATGTAAGAAAAGTTCTAATCTGATTTATAACATGACAACATGTCCTATCCACAGTATCAATTCAGCAGGAGAAATGTATTGACTGTCTTTTGCTATATACTGTAATATGAAAAAAAAAAAAACAAATACAAAAACCCAAACCTTTCATATACAAAAGAGCAGTTATTATCACATATTTTCTGTGAGTTAAGGAATACTGAGAGGACTCCTTGGGCTTGTCTACACAGAACCTCTCACAATCTACAATAACTGTGATCATTGAAACTAGAGTAAAAGTAAAAAGCAAAACAAGAAGCTATAGCAAATCAAGAACAAAGTAAGGTAGAGAGTTCTGTAATCTCTCTTGAAAGCAGCATCCCTTCAGTTTTGCCACGTTCTATTCATTAGAAGTAAATCACTAGCTCCAGCTCACACTCAAAGGAAAGTAACTACATGAGGATGTGGATCATTGGATTCTTTTAGAAGACCCTTTGCCATAGAATCAGTTAATGTTTGCTTCTCTTAGCCCTCAGAATATGGAAGATCTTTGTATCTGACCAGAGACATACACCACCAACTATTCTCCAGTGACCTATTTTAACAAGTAGTATACAAGACCTGATGTGGTGCTGTGGGTTAATGTGCTGGCTGTACCATAAGGTTGATTTGAACAGCAAGGTCAATGGTTCAAGCTCACCAGCTAATTCTTGGAAACCCTATACAGAGTCACTATGAGTTGGAACCAACTTGACTGCACTTAACAACCACATACAAGATCCTGGTGTGGCACTATAGGATCAATATAGGACCGTGAAACAAAACTTGCCGTTCAAACCCACCAACTGCTCCTCGGATACCCTATACAGGGTCGCTATCAAATGGAACTAACTCAATGGCATACAGCAAAAATTACAACATACAAGATTATAGCCAAGTGATTTACCAGCCTTCATCTGAATCAGGCAGGAAACTCACACAGTAAACTCACACCCATAGTTATGGGTTGACCCACGACATTAATTTATGAGAAAGAATGCACTGCCTATGTACAAGTTATTTTTGTCTATTTTGATAAATTTGCAATCTTTGGTACCTATTTCAAATGCTTTAAATACTATTTTCTACCAGTGAGCACACATGCAAGAAACTCAGAAGCAGTTATTCCATTAGTTTATGAGAAACAGGCCCTAACAATAAATAAATACTCAATTTAAAGCCATATGACCATGAAATGTTTACTATGTCAACTCTCTTAAATTGACCACCCAATACTTAATCTCTTGGAAATGCATCTATTGAACAATTTAAAAAAACTAGGATAGAAAGTGGAGATTTCCTAGTATCAGCTAGGAAAAAAAAGAGGTTTAGGAAGTGGTTCCGAAATCTCATTTATTAAATGTTTAGAACAGCTTAGTTATATAATAGAAGTTTCTGCAGTGCACTTTTTTAAACCCCCATTATTTGTATTTGCTTCTTATTTTGAGTAAATTTTTAAAAAATGAATTTTAAAAAGAAAAGTAAGTTCCTATATTCATCGTCTTCAGCTACCTAGTTATAGGACCTACGACTGGACTGCAAGGTCGGTTTGAACAGCAAGGTCAATGGTTCAAGCTCACCAGCCGCTCCTCAAAAACCCTATACAGGGTTGCTACAAGTCAGAATTGACTCCACAGCACTTAACAACAACAACAAAAACAACAGCTAGTTGCAGCACTGGGCCTAGAATTTACTTGTATGACTAATATAATGTTTTTTTCAAAATCGGCATATATTCTCTAAGATGTTTATATACCATAGAGTTCAACTTGAAGACCAGATGGTTTAGGGCATCAGCTAACTTTTCTTCTAGCCATTTTTCTTTAATCATGGCACAAATAAGCAAAATTGAGAAGAAAACATTATAAGGAAAGGAAAAAGTAAAGTACACGTTTAAGTACTCTCATGCAATTTGGGTCCCTCAAGGGTACCCAAATTATTATTTTGACTTAAAGAATTTAGAGCCAAAAATTCTTCAGGGAAGGGTTAGACAGATGGAAACAGCACTTTGTGAAGCAGATAGACTTAGATGGAAGATACAGTGGGAAACAATAGTTTCACATTTTGAAGTTTTTAAAATAACGGTTTCTATGATTTTAACAGTATTTTTTACTTAAACTTGTGTATTTTCTTTACTTACTGAAATTAAAATTATTTTGTGTCCATGGTCATTCTTTTACTGCAAAAATAACTACAAATTTTACAGGTTCAACATGTGAACAGGGCCTCTTCTACACAGTTTTAAAATGAGGGCTTTGTCTGTAATTCACTTCAGCAACATTTTTATGTTATGCAGCTGGCAAACAAATGCTTTTAATTTAATTGATTCTTTTTTCTGTGGGAATTGTCCAGCAACAATCTGCCCAGAGTAAAAAATATTGAAATTCTCGTCTCTAAGTTTGTTTTTGCATTCCTATTTTCAATGTCTCAAAGATAATCCTTCATGTTTGTACTCATAAATTGCTCATTCTCTGTACTGTCAATATGCTATTCAATTGCTCCTCAATTACACATATTGCTTAGATTTCTGGAAATCCATTTCATTGACATTTATGTCACAAATGAGTTCAAACAAGTTTATTTAATAGATTGATAAATGATACCATGATTGCTGTTTAGAGTAGTTGAATCGGTTCTGACTCATATAGGGTTTCTGAGGCTGTAAATCTTTGTGGAAGGAGCTCTGGTAGCACAGTGGTTACGAATCGGGCTGCGAACCTTAAGGTCAGTGGTTCGAAACTACCAGCCGCTCCGCGGGAGAAAGATGAGGCTTTCTACTCCCGTAATGATTTACACCCTCGGAAACCCTGTACAGGGTCGCTATGACTCGACGGCACTTAACAACAACAACAACAAATCTTTGTGGAAGCAAAAAACCTAATCTTTCTTGTGCAGAGTGGCTGGTGGGCTCACTCTCTGATCTTGTCATTCACTCTTCAGTGCTTATCCTACAGAGCCACTGGGATCCAACATCTTGCTTACACCAAATTAATTGAGGAGTTGTGTTAACAAGGTAGTTGTCATTTATGCACAGAATTAGTATTTTTCTAATTGCATTACTTTCTCTAACAGAAAAAGAACCCCAAGTGAAAATGTGCAAAAATACTGAAAGTGTAAGTCTCTTGCTTCTCCTATTCCAGTCCACAGGAAGATATAGAAGCAACAATTACTTTGATAAAGTAAGGTATTTTAGAGGAGATTAGGAGTATGGTGCTCTAGGAAAAACAGTGAATTGCTAATCTCAAATCATTGGTTCAAACCCACCAGGCTCTCCTTGGGAACCCTATACAGGGTCACTGTGAGTCAGAACAGATCCAACTGCACTTAACAATTATGATATATTTTTTAACAATCTATTAAATAAACTCATTGAACTCTTTTTGTGACATAATTGTCAAAGATGGATTGCCTGAAATCTATGCAATATATGCAATTGAGAAGCAAATGAGTAACATACTGGAGAAGAGAATTTCAAGGTCTTTTTTTTCACAGGGCAGATTGTTGATGGACAATTCCCACAGAAAAAATAATTAATTTAAAGGCATTTGTTTGCCTGCTGGCAATAGCAATGGCATAACATAAAAACGTTACTGAACACCACTACCACCACCACCACCGTATTATTAAAATGTATTTTACTTTGGATTAATGCTCAACACACTGCATATAATTTTCTCCCTTGAATCTTGCTAAACACATTGGATATATTTTATCATTTATTATAGCAACACCCTGACATATACATTATTATTTTTATTTTACAGAGGCATAATCTCAGTTAGAACTGCAAGGCTAGTGGTTCAAGTTTACCAGCCACTCCTTGGAAACCCTAGGAGTTTCAGAGTTACTATTGAGTCTGAACTGACTCAAAGATACTTAATATCAACAACAACAATATGAAATGTAGTGAGATTAAGAAAATTACTAAAAAAAAATTTAAACAGTCAATAAGTGGTTAAGTTTTGCACTTAATTTAGGTCAACTTACTTAAAACTGTCTTTCTCTTATTGTTGTTGGGTGCCATTGAGTCAGTACATATTCATAGTGACCCTATGCACAAAAGAACGAAACACTGCCCAGGCCTGGGCCAACCTCACGATTATTGCCATGCTTGAGCCTACTGATATTTTTAAACAGTGCACAATGGAATTATGAGACAAAAGCAGACACTAACAATATAATCAACAATTTTCTAATATCTTTCTTTAACTAGTCATAATGACAAAGAAATTTGTGGTATGTTTAATAAGTCTTCCATAGCTACTTGTAAGATAAATCAACACCTGTTCAGATGTAGAAGTTACTAACAGTCCAAAACTTTATGATAGCAAGCAGCTGGTTAATTGACTATAAAAATAGTGCGAAGGCCAAATCTAACCTTTGACTTTACAAGAGGATAAGCGAATCCAACTCGATATGAAGTCGAGGCTGATTCATGTGAGGCAGAGATCCGGTATACCTCCACACTTCTTTACCAAATCTGATTCCAACTGACTCTCAAACAGCACTGCTTTTCTACTGGGCTCCAGGATTTATTGCAGCGACCCCACAGAACTCAAATAAAACTCATGATTATGGGATTTACTAGGAAAACTAAAACGTTAAAATTCGGCATCAGAAATACACAGGATACATTCACTTCCCAGCCGTGTCTGCAGGCCGACCTTTCTCTCGGGCCTTTGGCCTCACCGCCTAGCCCCTGCCTTACCCAGACAATGTTACAAAGCTCCTTTAATGCTTCCAATAAAATACCCAAAGGGCATATCACACAACAGTTAAGTCTCAGCCTGAAGGTGCGCAGGGCTAGCTCAGTGGGCCAGTAAATCTAGCTCCTACAATTAAGTGCCTGGAAGCACTCCATTCCACAAGAGAGCCTCTGGCCTGAAGGCATTGAACTTTACTTGCCTCATGGGCTGGGGAGTCCACCGCTCTGACGCTTCTGCTTCTGTTTCCACCACTTCTCCAGCGCCATAACTTTGTCTTCCGGGTCAAGGAGATGCAGCATGCAGGAATCATGGCTTACAAAGGATGTACAGTACTTGCGGCTCGCCTTTCTTGATGATGTTGCGCTCCCTCTTTTCTGCTTCTGGGATGGCTCATTTTATACTCATCAGGAAGGCAACATTGACCAATACCCACGTTAGAGCTCCAAGTTTTTACCATCACAATTAACCTTGTTAACAATCACTTACACGTGAATCTTAAAGTTTTATCACCACCTTCTCCTACCTTCTCTTATCCACACCCTTCAGGAAAAGAGCAAATACCTTCGATCTGCATAATATCAGTCAGTTGTTTGCTAGGAGTTACACAGACTATGGCTAGAAGCGTCATATTAATTCACCATACCACAGTTACTACCCACGAAGCTTATTAATGTTTGCTGTTACAAGCGGAATATTTTGCTTATTCAGACTGATTTTGTTGTTCCCAACTCTATTAAGTTCAGGTGTATCAATTATTGCATTTACATAATCTAATTCGACTCCGGGTGTGGCGCTGTGGGCGGTGCAATCTCACCAGCTGCTCCTCGGAAACCCTATGCAGTGTTGCTATGGGTTGGAATCAACTCAAAGGCACTTAACAAAAACAATGAAATATTATATAGTTCAATTAATTATGATTGTCAAAAAGAAAAAAAGAGTTAAGCATTTTCAAAATACAATGTGGCAAGATCACTAAAATTTTGAAAATTACATATGAAATATAGAGTTGAAAAATCTTGGTTCTATCAAACAAAAATTCATAGAAATGTTTTACAATAATATTTATTTTCTAGAATTTCAATTTTTTTTCTCCATTTAAAAGAACCTAATAATGATCTCCTCTAGAATTTATTTTTTGGATGTGGTTTTTGCAGGAAAGATTATTGCATCTTTCAATTTGTGTCCAGCTACTAAGACCAAAGGTTTTGATCTTGTATGACAAACAACCTGGTCAATAAATGTACATTTGTGTTTTCAGTCAATATTTAAGATAAGCATTTATGAGTTTCATGATTCCAAATTTTAACTGTAATTTTCCTTTATCCAAACAAGTTGCAAATCCTGTTTATGTTCAGTCTTTTTTGAGCATCATCTCAAGAAGTTAATTTTTGAGGTCACAGTCATGGAACCCTAACTGCCTTGAGAAAATACATAGCTGTGTGTCATAGGCGACTAATATAATTTTTCAAAGCCTCTGTTTTCTGATCTCTGGAAAGAAGAAAGCAAATTATGTATCCTGAGAGGTTGTTTTGAAGATCCTAAAACATAGTAAGGACTCCATATGAATTAGATATTAGGGTTGGAGAACATGGTGGATTGGCACAATGGCGGCAGAAATAGCCTAGGGCTTAGCAAAGATTGTGAGGTTGGCCCAGGACCCAGAATGAAACATGTGATAAGGTCGCTATGTGTCACGGCCAACTAGATGGCACCTAACAATAATAACAAGAAATGCCATAATGTGAAAACTAACACTATACATTCTGAAGACCAGTTGTTGTTTTCAAATGCCATGAAGTCATTTTTTGACTGATATCAAACGTGTATAGGTTTCTGTGACTTGAATCTTGGTGGAATCAGAAAGCCTCATCCTTCACCCTCTTTTGACCAGTAGAGACATGATTAATAAAGTTTTGGTTTCCATTCTTGTTTGGATATCAAGTAAATATACTTATTGTATATTGAGAAGACAGTTTCAAATATATATACAGGGTCCGTCATGAGTCATAATGGACTCAAAAGTGAGTAACAACAATAACATATTTATATATAAGCACTGGACTGCTAACCTTAAGGTTAGCACTTCAAACCCACCAGCCACTCAACTGGAGAAAAATGAGGTTTTCTGCTCCCATAATTATGTATAGCCTCGGAAACCCTGTACAGGGTCGCTATGAGTCATAATCCACTTGATGGTAGTGGGTTTGTTTGTGTGTGTGTACATATATACACAAAATATAATTAAGGGATAAAGTTGGGCAAATAATGAATTTTGATCAATGCTTTAAAAATTATGCTTTTATCACATGGCTTTAAAAAGTCCTATACATTACTGTACTTAACAACAACAATGCAGATATTACTTATACTTTCAGCTGTGTTTAAAGGTAGGAAATATATTCTACTATGGGAAAAGCACCACAGAAAATAAAATAGATGAAGATAATATGAATTCTATATTCAGAGCTTGTGTAACTTTTTTGATGAGGATCATACAAGCAGAACAATATAAATACCTTTCAATCAGTGAAGGCAGGTTTCAGGGTTTTACTTGTGTTAGTATGTGAGTCCATTAGAATCATTTAGATTTAGGTTTTGTGGATATACTCAGCCCTGTTTAATGCTGAGCAGGAAATTCAATTCCCAAAATATGAATATGTAAACCTAACTTAACCTACACTGTTGTTGTTGTTGTTAAGTACTGACTCTAGTGACCCTGCAAAGGGTTTCCGAGACTATAAATCTTTACAGAAGCAGAACGCCTCATCTTTCTCCCGTGGAACCGCTGGTAGTTTCGAACTGCTGACATTGAGGTTAGCAGCCCGATTCGTAACCACTACGCTACCAGAGCTCCTTTAACCTACACTACCCAGTATCTATTTTCCCTTCCTAAAATGACCCTTTATTTATTTACCTAAGTTAGCTAACTGATGAGGTTTTTCCAGGAATATGAATCACAAGAAAAATAAAAACTTTCAAATATTGGATCCCAGTCTATTCTTGAAGCTAAATCCTTCTGAGGTCATCACCATGAACAAATGTACCAGTTACAATCACATTCAGCTGTTCTGAGTTACACTGATAACTACTAAATTCCAAGCCCAATTTCTAGTTTTGGACGCCCTAATATTGTTTCAATAATTAGTTTCTTGCTTAGATTATCATGAGTCAGCCCATCATAATCATAACTAAAGAATCATGACTTTAATGAAAAGGGTTAGTTATATGCATTAAACTCAAGAAATCGATTTTCAGAGGGTAAAAGATCATCCATCTCTTGTTTATAGTTTGGAATTAGACTTTACAATCCACACCACCAAAGAGCATAATAGGCAATTACATTATTCTATGGCAGCTGGTGCTCTGGCCTACTATACAATTTTTGTCAGCTGTTGTGAGCAGAAAGAATTCAAAGACCACATAGCAAAGTAGTTTTGACTGAATGTCTGGAAACTTTAAAGCAAAAGAATAGCTAAGCTCAAATTCTTAAATTATCAAACTGCAAATTGAACCTCAAGGACTATGAATATATTGAAATAATACTTATCTTCTCACCACTAGTAGCTGAAATGACTATAAATAAAACTTAGGATTTATTTCTGCAGGTTGTTGATTTGCAAAATCAAATGATCTTTGGTTCCCCCAGGGTTGCCTGGTCTATCCTGTGAAGAGGCATTAATGCAAATGACGTTAAGGAAAATAAAACTTGCAGTGTTGTGATAGTGTTATCTGAGAGGCTCCAAGGTCTCTAATGCTTAAAATGGCACCATTAGCTATTCCCTTCCTTAATTGTTCAGTTTCTGTTGAAGATACTGTAGCTCTCTCACTTGATGGCACATTCTGATAGTCCTGACCTAAAGGTATTCCTCATACTCCATTATTTATTATCACTGCATCCTGGTGTGGTCTTGTACGATCAGCACTGGACTTTGAACAACAAGGTTAGTAGTTCAAACCCACCAGCTGCTCCTTGGAAACCCTATAGAGGGTCACTGTGAGTTCGAACTGACTCAGTGGCACTTAACAGCAACAACAGACATCTGTAATTAGAGGTGAGTACTAGTTTGTGCCACCATATCCTTCAAAAGGCAGAATACAACCCAGAGAGAGAGGGCTTTCTCAGGGAAAGAACTGTAGGACTACATGGGAACTTGAGAATGTATATGCGGGGTGGATTTCAAAAGGAT
>NW_006408611.1:7012462-7024790 GCF_000296735.1 Chrysochloris asiatica
GTCGCTATGGGTCGGAACCGACTCGACGGCACTTAACAACAACAACAATGTGTGTGTGTATATACCAATCTGTTCCATGTACTAGGCTCTATAAATCTACAGAGTTGTTGTTGTTAAGTGCCTTCGAGTCGATTCCGACACATAGCAACTCTGTGTAGGGTTTCCGAGGAGAAGCTGGTGAGTTTGAACTGCCAACCTTGCAGTTCAAACGGCTTTGCAGTCTGACACATTAACCCATAGCGCCCAAGTCTCGTAAAAATAATTTTGAAAAAGGATGGATGACAAGTTATAAAGCTAGATGAATCCATTACAATGATACCCCTATTTCACTCCCCAACAGCATCTCCAAAAGTGATCTGAAAATGTTCGTTCATTTTATAAGATTAACTGGGATTGTTATGAAAATGTCCTAGAAAGATTGTGAAGCTTGAAATACTGGCAGTCACACAGCAGATCCTATGTTACCACTTGACTCAGGTAAAACAAACAAAATGAACCGGGTTTAGAGATGATTTTGTATAATACACTGGTACCAGCATCAAGTGGATTAAAATGTTGTTGGAGACACAATCACAAGTGGGATTTAGATGAAGTAGAAAAGACCTTTTTGTCCAATGATCTTAATACTTCTTGTCCACTCCATCTAGAACAAAAGCTATACTATAATGAGAATGTATTGTGATACAAAGACAGTAGTCCATAGATTATCAAGCTATTGGAACAAGGAAACTAGTCATAAGGAAGTTTCAGAAAGAAACGTGTATATGAACATCTCAAATGACACAGATCATGAGATTATGCATGGTCCATATAAATATTCATAAAATATTTCACACTATTGTGGGAAATAACTCTTGTTGGCATGGTCCATCTTCAGGACAAAAGAAGTTTTAGGGGTAGCAGGCTAGCATAACAAAAGGAGCTCAGTGGAGGGGAAGTACTAGTTTGTTGGATAGGAACTTTAAAATAAGAATGCACCCATCAAAGATATAACTTGGGAAAGGGAGAAACTAACTTTAAATTAGAATGTTCCCAGTAAGGACTAATAGGTGACCTTGAGAGGAGATTGTAAAGTCCACTGTTGTTGTTGTTAAGTGCCAATTCCAACCCATAGCAACCCTGTATAGGGTTTCCAAGGAGCAGCTGGTGAGTTTGAACCACTGACCTTGCAGTTCAAACTGACTTTGCAGTCTGACGGATTAGCCCACAGCGCCACACCAGGATTCCTGAAGGATAGTGATATGTACTTAAGTGGTGGTTATGTGCCTTGGAGTTGGTTCCGACTCATAGCAACCCTGTCCAGGATTTCTGAGGCTGTAAATCTTTACGGGAGCAAAAAGCCTCATCTTTCTCCTGTGGAACAGCTGGTAGTTTCGAACTGTTGACCTTGCAGTTTGCAGCCTGATGTAACCACTACGCTACCAGAGCCATAATACCAAGTAAAAGCGGAACTAGCGGAGGGGCTTTTTGAGACAAGGGGAATAAAATTGTTTGCAGGGCAACCATGTGGTGCATCCGTCTGCCTGTGTGTACTGGGTTGAGCAACCGATTTTTCAAAACTGAATAAAGAAAACCTCACGCTCATTAAAATGAGTACAAATTGGATTAATTGAGTGTTTGTTGGTATGGAAAACATTTCTCACACTATGAACACAGTCTTAATGTTTTGTTAGATCTCTCTCAGCCTCCTTTTCTTCCATTTTCAGGTTTGTTGAATAAATTCAAGGACAAAGTAGTCTGGGGGCAGGAGTGACAGCTATGTTTTTATAGAGCATCAGTTTATTACCAATAATATATGTTGAGTCTTTCTGGCAACCATGATTAACATTGGTTTTCTGAAATAGTATCACACTCCAAAGAGTTCCACAATAGCAGGTGAACACTTGACTTTTCTTTCAATCAAAGAGGAAACACTGAATTTATATTTTCTTTTTCCTGACAACTTTCGGACAGAGGGATAATACAATATAATGAAATCCACAGTAACCCAGTGAAAATTAAATGAGATGCTATATTCTGTAAGGCACATGGCACTTTGCCTGATACATTGTGGGATTCATCCAATATTTAAATTTAGGGTTTTTTTGGAGGTGATGTTTAGGCTTAATGACGTAATTGTTAAATAAAAAATAAAGGATACAGGATTACATTTGTCAGTGCAGCACAGAGAAAAATAAGCATTTCTGGAATTTCAGGAACATTTTCAGGATATCTGTACTATATTATTTCTAGATACAAAAAGCTTTCTGTCTTTCCTGTCTTTTTTGTTTCTGAAAAAAAAAATTTTTTCCTTCTTTTTATTAAAAACATGACTACTTTATGAAGCTCATTTATTTTGCTATTTATATTTTTAAACATAGAAAGAGCATGGCTGGTATGCAAAACTGAGTTGATTGACAGCATGTTTAGCACTATCCTTCCCGTACTGTAATATTGGGTAGCTTTGCTAAATGATCTCAGCTCTTTTCTTCACCTGTAAAAGTAATCAAAAACACATTTACCTCATCAGACTGCTGAAGATACAGGTAAATTTATAAAGTATATAGCACAACCTGTGTTTGGGAAACATAAACAATGCTATTTAAACATTCACTCCCTTTCTATTAAGAAGCTCGGGTAGCCTAGTGACTATGAGTCAGGCTGCTAACCTTAAGGTCAGTAGTTCAAAACTACCAGCTCATCTTTGGGAGAAAGTTGAGACTTTCTGCTTCCTTAAAGATTTATAGCCTCGGAAACCATTTGCAGGGTCACCATGAGTCGGAACCATCTCCACAACCACCATGACTCTCTCTGTTGTCTTTCCAATTCTTGCCTTTTCCAATATTTGCCATAATTAGAGCCAATATATTTTGACCATGATTTCTCTTTCTGATCTTAAACATCTGCTCTGATGCTATGTAATAATCGGCAGGTTATTTAGATCACAAAGAAGCAACTCAATAGACATTTTGACTTTACAAATTATGAAATCTTACTCATTAGATATGACATCTGATTGTTATATCAGCATAAGAATGAAATAAATCCAAAACAGGTATTAAAGGAGTTTAGTTATAATCCTGTCTCTTAATGCTTGTTAGCTACTGACCATGGTTTAGCATTTGAGAACTTGTATTCTTAATTATGATGTATTATTAAATTATGACTGCTGCATACAAGAGGGCTTCAAAGAGTTAGTAAAAAATTCCAATATCTTTCCATTCTATTTTTCCATTAACTTTGGAAACCTTATAATATGCTTACAGAAATTATTGTAATATTGGGTAAGATACATAAGACAAAATGATTTGAAAAGAAAAACAAAATATAATAGTATGTGATATTTTACATACTAATTTCCCATTAATGTTTCAGTGAATTGGATAGTCTTAGTATTGATTGTCATCTATGTACAAGTCTTTCCAAATATCTACGTAGAATCTAAATTACTGGCAAGATTTGCTCTAAAAAACTTGGCTTGAAATAAAATGAAATAACGTATGATGTCACATAAAACTTCCTGATGCCTTTGTAACAAAATAAACAATATAAATCAAGTTAAATTTCAGTTCAGAGAATCTTTGATCCCATAATGTATTCACATACAATATATATATTGTGACTTCAGTTAAACCACTTGTAACTGAGTTTTAAAAAATGAGTCCTTATAAATCAAGACTTATTTTCAATTCAATGATTTTAAATGTTGAATTGAATTATTAACTAAGACAATTATTTAATTGGAGTTTTATTTACAGATAGCTCTGATTTTGTTTTTTTTTTTAATATGAAACACTTCACCAATTTGTGTCATCCTTTGCTCAGCGGCCAATTTTAGTATATGTGCTGCCAAAGCGAGCACTTTGATTCTTTTTATAGAGAGAAACTTTATATATTTTGGTGTCACATTTAATTTATTCCTGGTATAAAGTTATACTAATAATATCTTCTTCCTTATATGTGAACCACCTGCTCTGGCAAAGAAATATGTTTGTGATTTGTTAATGCATTTAAATAAAAATATTAAAATGGCATACAATTATTAATACCTTTGAAACTAAGTATGCAGAAATTGTCCTAAATAAAAAGACCATAATCACATGATCTGAAATAATTTAGGGAATGGAGGATGAAGGTATTTCTACTCTTGTGCTTCAAATATGAAACTGGTAAATTTTGAATGTAGGTTTATTTATATTTCTATTTCTTGTTACAAAGAAGTACATTATGAAGAGAAAAATAAACAAGGTTAGAACTCACCCTGCTCTCAGTATGGTGTGGATAAAAACAATTTTTAACATGTAGGAAGCATTTGCCATATTGTTAATATTTCCACAGACTAGGAGGCAAACAGATAAGGAGAATAGAAGACTATATAAAAGGGAATAATAAGTGGTTTTCTGGGTTAGATAATGATAGGCTCTGTTGTATAGTGGCATGAGAAACAGTGCGATCACTCTCTTTTGCAAATTGTAGTTAATGACTTTACTATTGGTGAAAGAGAAGTTCTAAGAACTAATTAAAAATAATTGATACATTAATGTTAATAAATGCACTTGCAGACCAGCATAAATAGACTTGTAATTTGAGGGCATTTTCTGTACTCACAGGCGCCTAGATGAGTCTATAATTTAAAGATCATTGCTCAAAAAAGAGTTTCAAAGACCCATGGGAAGCTAATGTGAAGCAGATTAGGCTCCAGCTAAAATGAAAGTTAAATTCACTTTTGAGTTCACAGTTAAGAGATCCAGAGTGCCTTCAATCTGAAAGTCTCCTTGCTCTTAGCCTGCTACTATGGGTAGAGTTGGATCAAAAGTTGAGAACATGAATGGCACAATTCATGCTTATTTTGATATGTAAAAATGTCCTCAACTGTCTAAATTGTCTAGTACTGCTATGACAGAAATGCCATCAATGGATGGATTTAATAAACTGAAATGTGCTTTCAGGCTGCTTGGGAAGCTGGTCTGAAGGCAGAGCCCTGCCTCCAGGGGTAAAATTTCTGTCTCTCTACGTGCTCTGGAGGAGCGGCCCTGTCACTTCAGTTTCTGCTTCTTGGTTCCTTGGTGATCTCTAGGTGTCTTGGCATCCATCTTACTCCATTTCTCTCTCTTTGCTCACTTGTTTATCCTCTTTTAATATCTAAAAAGAGATTGACTCATGCTACCCCCTATATTAATTCTACATTATTAACACAACAATTAAGAGCTGGTGTTGCACTATAGGATAAGTACTGGACTGCTAACTGAAAGGTCTGTAGTTCAAACCCTCTCCTAGGAAACCCTATATGGGTTGCTATGAGTCAAAACTAACTTGACAAATTGAACAACAACATGACAAAGACAATAATTGTCTAAAGAGGGTTATAGCCATAGTCATAGAGAGTAGATTTTACCACATATATTTTTGGAGGATATCATTCCATTTACAACATCAACCATTGAGACTTTTAAGGAATAGAAATGGGAAATATTCACACAAAATAGAGGGATGTTGTCGTTGTCAAGTTGATTCTGACTCATAAAGACCCTGTATAGGGTTTCCAAGGAATGACTGGTTGGTTTAACCACCAACATGGTGGTTAGCAGTCCAGTGCTTATCCAACAATGCCACAATAGAGATACACAAAGCTTGTCCTACTATAGTGGCTTGTGTGTTGCTGTGATGCTGGAAACTCTGAAACCAGCATTTTAAATACAAGCAGGGCCACCCATGGTGAGCATATTTCAGTGGAGCTTCCAAACTAAAAGAGTCAAGTAAGAAGGAGAGACAGACTGATTCTGAATAGTTAGCCACTGAAAACTCTTTAAATACAACTGGGGAAGAGCTGTTTCCTGAAAAGTAGAGTTGACTTAATGACATGGATGAAGAAAAACTTTCAGGGCCTTCATTTTCTGATGGAACACAACTCAAAATGAGAAGGAATAGCTACAAACATCCACAAATAATCAGAACATAAAATGAGAGTGACAAATTGAAGAGCCATGGCATCCCATCCATCGTGAAAAAGAACATCCCAAACTCTAAAGACCTGGAGTTAGAAAACCAAAAGAGAATTACATGCTTAGCATTTATTAAACTGAAAGAACTTAAGAAAATAAAATGAAGCCTTGACTGGCAATACTGAAAGAATCTGACTTTCTGTTCCCATAAAGATTTACAGTCTTGGAAATCCTATGCAGGGTTGCCATGATTCAGAACTGACTCCACAGCACACAACCACCACCAACACGAGGAAAATATTGAGTGACATGGGAAACATCAAAAGGAGATAGAAAGAATACACAGAGTCATTGAACCAAAAAGAACTGGTTGTATACAGCTATTTCAAGAAGTAGCATATGATCAAGAACCAACTGTATTGAAGTAAGAAGTCTAAGCTACACTGAGGACATTGGTGAAAAACAAGAATCCAGGAAATGACAGAATACAGATTTAAATGTTTCAACATTTCTGGAGGTATTCACTGATCTAAGCTAAGAAATCTGGTAGAAAACTATTTGGTCAAATGAATGGAATCCATATTTGTGCCCATTTCAAAGAAAGATGACTCAACAGAAAGAGGAAACCATGGGACTGTATCGTTAGTATCACTTGCAAGTAAAATTTTGCTGAAAATAATTCAAAACCAATAACAGCAGTAAATCAAGTAGGAACTGTCCAAAAGTAAAGCTGGATTCACAAGAGACTGTGGAATGGTGGATATCACTGCTTACTTCAGATGGAGATTGAGTAGAGAACACCAGAAAGATGTTTACTTGTGCTTATTGGAGTTTTCAGTCATTCAATTGTGTATGTCATTTACAAGATATGGATAACACTTTGAAGAACAGGTATTCCAGAACAATTAATTGTGCTCATAAGGAGCCTGTACATAGAACAAGAGGCAGTTGTTCAAATAGAACAAGAGGCAGTTGTTCAATTAGAACAAGGAGGTTCTGAATGGTTTATAATCAGGAAATGTGTGTGCCAGCGTTGTATCCTTTCAACATATTTATTTAATCTGCATGCTGAGCAAATGCTCCAAGAATCTGGATTATATGACAAAGAAGGTGGCATCAAGAGTAGAGGAAGACTCATTAACAACTTTCAATATGCAGATGACACAACCTTGCTTGCTGGTAGCAAACAGGAGTTGAAACAGTTATTCATGAAGATCAAAGAAAACAGTCTTCTATACGGATTATACTTCAAAGTAAAGAAAACCTAAATCCTCACAGTTGGACCAATACATAACATCATGATAAACACAGAAAAGTTTGAAGTTGTCAGAGACTTCATTTTGTTTATATCCACAATCAACACTCTTGGAAGCACTAATCACAAAATCAAATGATATATTGCATTAGACAAATCTGCTGCAAAGACCTCTTTAAAATGCGAAATAGCAAAGATGTCATCTTTGTGGGCCTGTTCCAAACTGTGCTATTTTGAAGCCCCTCATATGCATGTAAAAGTCTGACAATGAAAAAGGAAGACCACAAAAAAATTGATGCATTTGAATTATAGTGTTAGAGAAGACCATTGAAAATACCACGAACTGCCAGAAGAACAAACAAATCTGTCTTATTCAAACTGCAACACGAATACTCTTTAAAAGAGAAGATGGTGAGACTTTGTCTCGTGTATTTTGGAAATATTCTCAGGAGGGACCAGTCCCTGGAGAAGGATGGCTGATAAAGCGGAGGGCTAGCAAATAATAAGAAGACCCCCAATTAGATGGACTGATACAGTGGCAGCTACAATGGGATCATACACAACAATAATTAATGAAGATGACAATGTTTCTTTCTATTGTGTATAGAGTTGTTATGGATCAGAACTAACAACACCTAACAACAACAACAAACATGTACTAAATGACATAAGTGTGTTTATATTCATTATCACCGTTTTGATTTACAATTATACTGTCAAAGCAAGTAAATTTGTCCCATTTCATACATTAAGAAACTGACTCAACAGATTAAGTAAATTGTCAAAGAAGTTGTAGTACAGGATTATAATTTTGACATTTGTCCTTCCAAATCCCTTCTTTCCTATATATACAACATTCTGTCTATTAACTGGACCACTTACAGCTAGGCATGGTTTTTCATAATTGGAGCATCACAATGTGAGAAAATGAATTCAATATTTCAGAATAATATGTATTCCTAACTGTTTCAAGCCTAGGGGTTGGGTTTGGGCATAGACATTTTTAATTGGCTACTTTGATCCAGACAAATTTGGAAAAACACTCTATCATTCTTTATACATATGATCGGCACCATAAATTCTCATTTCTGCAATGGTCACTATTGATTCATTTCATTTCTCCCAGACTTTCTTTCTACTGATGAATCATTATATTACACCAGGTTGCAAATTCCTCAAAACACCAGGTGTGTAAATTATTAATGACATCCATTCTCTAAACTCCACATCAGTTTTTCTGTTTTGTCAGTAGCCCATCAATTTTGTTTAACTCCTACAGTATATTGACTTTTAATTAGACTTCCTAGAGATGTAGCATATCTTGCATACATATAGTTTCATACCAACTACTCCAGTCTGATATATTCAAATCCAACTCTGATATTCTAATGCTGACGACTACTGTTATTTGTCAATTACTATACCCTAACAGTGTTTTGTTTTAGACTGTAATAACTTAGTGTTGTTGGTGGTGCTTATGTGCCATGGAGTCAGTTCCAATTCACAGCAACCCTGTATAGGGTTTCCAAGGCTGTAAATCTTTATAGGAGCAGAAAGTGTCATCTTTCTCCCATGGAACCATTGGTAATTTCAAGTTGCTGACCTTAATATTAACAACCCAACTCATAACCACTACACTACCAGAGGATAGAAATTGGTGTAGGGTTGCACATGTATATGATAACTTTGCCCTTCCTGAATATGAATTAGTAAAGAAAAGGGAGTCATTACCAGATCACATCCACTTATAAAATGGAATCTAATAAAATTTATCAGGCAGAGCTTTCTGACTGATTTATTTTTAGGTTACATAACTACCAAATAAGTTACTTTTCCCCCTTTGTCTTTCATGTAGGGTTTTAAACTGATGCTTTCTTATGTGGCTGAGTGTATCTATTTGGGCAATAAATAAGACACGACCAAAAGGATGGTGATACAGGGAGATAATCACTATAACATTTGTGCTTACACACACACATGCTGGGCAGACACACATAAGCAAAAACAAACTGCTAAACATGGGATTGTAAAAAATGCTTTAGAATCAAATTGCATCTGTTCCTGTCATTTTAATACTTAATCTTGAAAAATCTAATTAACCTTTGGAAGCCTCAACATCCTCATCAAAAGAACAGGATATGCCAGCGCTTAATTCATAGGGATATTGGAGAGGCAGAATGAGGGAGAAGATTGAAAGGACTGAGAAAATGCTTTGTATAAATAATTGCCCATTAATATCTTTAAAAGTGGGTAATTTATATCCAGAATACTAGTAATTAAGACTGGCAAGGCAAAATTAGTTTTCCTTATCTCCTACCTGGGTTAAGCATTGGGCTACTAACAGCAACATTGGAGGTTCAAACCCAGTTGCCAGTCTATGGGAGAAAGAAGAGACTGCTCCCGTAAAGGTTTGCAGTATTAGAAACCCTAAGGACAATTCTACACTGTCCTATAGAGTAGCTATGTGTTGGAATCAACTCAGTGGCAGTGAGTTCGGTTTAGTATTCCCTTTCCAAGTAACCCTGGTGGCACAGTGACTAATGTGTCCAGTTGCTAACCAGAAAGTCTGTGTCTGGAACCTACCTATCACTGTGCAGGAGAAAGCTGTAGCTGTCTGCTCACATCAAGATTAAGGCCTTGGAAATCCCACTGGGGAGTTTTCACTCTGTGCATTAGGGCCTCAGTGAGGTAAAAGTGACTCAAGGGAAGGGGGCTTTCTGTTTGCTTTTTATTCCATTCTCAGTCTTGGGTTACTTAAATTTTTGAATTAAAATAACCAGGAATAAACTATCCAGAAAAGTCTGTATTTTTTACTGCATATTTAATACACTAATAGCTAAACATTCAGCTAAGAAAATATGAGAAGATACATGACATAATGATTGCTAGGTAGAAAAATTAGGTTTCAGTATGCTATGTGAGTTGTCCTATCAGCACATGGAGAGCTACCTGAGACTATGTTCAAGAATAGTGACATAGAGTAGTTATGTTTGAAGCATTTCTGTAGTTCATATTTCTTATCAAAATATACAGATTTAATACATGATATATGAAAATCTAATGCAAAGAAGTAGATGTATGAGATTTAGTGGCTCTGCTGTACAAATTTGAATAAGTAAAATAATGTATCCTAATTAGTAACAGAAAAACTTTTGTTCTAAGGGGTAGAGTTATTAACAAACGTGATTACTTATGAAAGTACTTGGAAAATGTACAAGTGCCATGCAAATAGAATGAATTAATTATAAATGGTAGAAGAACATTAATTAAGTTTTGCAGGTGTGTATCTTATTATATCAACTAAATTTCCCATTTTTGGATGTTTTATCTGGGTGTGTTTACAATGTGCCAGGAAGTTTGACAGGTGTTAAGGATATACTGATTTACTAACAGAAGCATCTGTGTCCTTCTATCATATATGATCAAGATGACCAATACTTGTATTCTTAAATACACTCAATATTTTTTTAGCTTGCATGTTCTATAGAATGTTATATTGTTAGTTTTAGTTTTAAATTGAGCAACTTAATAAGTGAGTTAAGGATTGTACATAGCACAGAAATAATTTGTGATTTTAATACTGGTAATGTTTTCAACAAGACTTAAAAATATGTTTCGAGTGTGTTATAAACGTGATGATGATGTGCTTATTGTCATATATTGCACCTTTAAATACTCTTCTTTTTTCTGTTGTTATTCCTGTTTTAAATTTCTGACGTTTCTTGAACAGGTTCTAGGAAGCTTATTTTCAAGTGTGCATTGGACTTAAAAATAAAATTAGGATGATTGTGTGGCAAAATAAAAGTGTTTGTCACTGTTTCTAAGTTAATGTAATTTAAGAACTAGCTGGCATTTTGAACATTTTAATGAGCATTATTTTTCAAAAATTTAAGGTTGCTCTTGCAATGTGCACAGTACTAATTTTCATAGTGCTTTAAGCTTTTTGGTTAGATGGTCCACTGTGCTGATATAATTAGTATGGTTTAAAGTTGTTCTTTCAACTCCAAACAGTTCTCTTTGACTATACACAGAATTTAACTTATAAAAAAATTCATCATCCTCTACTTCGAGAAGATTCGCAACATGAACTTAATATTCTTTTCCCATTCTAATATACTTGTGGTTTCTTTTTCCCTGCCTTGCATTCTCCACTCCGACCTCCAAATCTTGCCTATCATATATTTTGGTTATTCAGTTTTACCTGAAGGAATCATGAATTTTATCATTCCATGGTGAATACCTTTTTTAATTCACGTACCCATTTGTTCGTTTATTCACCCATTCATTCAAAAAGTATTTATCAGTTGATATTATGTGTCATACACTATTGTTGGCACTTGGATTGGGGAAAACAGTGAAAAATAAGTGAGAGGTTGTGATGATAACTTGACACCTGTAAGGATCTCTTTAAACCATACATAATCTCTAAAGTAAAGACCACTATAAAACCATACTTGTGACTAACATGATCCAGTTAACGAATGAACAACTGAAAACACATTAATACTGATATTGTGCAAGTTTACACATCAACCACTAAAGCCAGTGATGATGAAAATGAGGAATTCTACCAATTTCTTTAGTCTGAAATTGATTAAACATTTGATCAGGTTGTATTTATAATTATGGTGATTGAAATAAATAAGTTGAAAACAAAGAAGAAGGATCAGTAGTTGGAAAATATGCACTGGTGATAGAAATGATGCTGAGGATCACAAGATAGAATTTTGTAAGGTCAATGACTTTTTTTTTTTAAAGATTTATTGTGAGGTTTACATGGGAGAACATCAGCTTTACACTCATCCTATTGTATTTCATTTCATTGCAATGATTAAAATCCCATCCATTCATCATCAAGTAACCAAAGGAAACACCACACAGGCCTACAGGCCTGCCCCCTGGCCACCAGCACACAGCCTTTCTCCCTCTTTGAGTCCAATGTCCCCAGCCACTCCATCTGTACACCTCATCATCTCTGGCATCACTGCCTCTCTGGGTAGTGTTCCTCTCTCTGTTCTTCTCACCAGATGGTCCCATGTACCTCCGCTCCTGGGCTGTAAAATCAATCACTCTCCTCCTTTTTTCAAAAAAAACATCTACCTCTATATTTCCTACCCTCACAGTCAGTCCTGATAGTAATTATTCACTATTG
>NW_006408611.1:7025223-7034674 GCF_000296735.1 Chrysochloris asiatica
GGCCCAGGAGTCCCTGGGTCATGCCATATTGCTGGCCATCCAGGTCTCCACCCAGGTTTACAGAGGTCTATTGAATGTGGTCGGGCTTAGCTCACAATTTCATTGCTGTTTATCCCCCCTCTTCCAGACCACATGCCTGCTCACGTATTCCCCTTGAGTCTCAGTCTTGGAAAGGGGTTTGCTCTGAGGGATCCTGACCACTTGCCTTGATGGCTCCCGGGCAAACAGCTTACTTGTTCTTATAGTAATCGATCAGACTGCCGTTATTGTTTCAGATTTTTCCTGCTGCTCTTCCTTTCACGAAATGTCTTCTGTTCTAGCCACTCCAGGCTGGTCTACTCATCCTTTCCAGTGGAAATTTCCTACCTCAGTCACTTCTGCATGGGGTTCTGGATTCCACCTATGGTCTTGTGCAATGTAAATACTCCACAGGAAGCCTCTTTCACTGAGCTATTTGCAGCCCCCTTTAAGGTATTCCAATCAGTTATAGGCTGAAGACAGACTTTTCAACTTTCTGTAGTGATGTTTCTGGTTGTTCCTTCCTGCCGCCCGCCCCCCACCCCACCCAAGTGTCTATTTTACAATCATAGGCAAGGGAAACAAAGACAGCCAAGCATCTTAACATTATTCCCCTCTTTTACACCTTCAAACCATGTCTCAATCCCCATATCCTAGAGTCCTGTTGTTCCAAGGTTGTGCATGCATCATCATTTACCTCTGTCCCACTTAGCCCATACGAACCTGCCTAACTGTTCTCCCATCAGCCTTGTTCTTCCATTCACCTTCCCCTTCTTGTGTATTACCCCCAGGTCCCCCAGCCCCTCCCCCCACCCCTCCACATCCAAGCTATCTTGTGTCTATTCCCTACCCTGTTCTCTATTTTCCCCTCCTTCCCTCCCCTCATCTTATCCCATACAGCTTGGTGATCAGCAAATATATATATAAATTTTCTCCCTTTTAATGTGAGTTCTTTTTCTTACTCTTTTACAATAATGGTCCTATGCAGTTTTTTTTTCCTTTTGTAACTGACTAATTTCACTCAGCATAATACCATCAAGGTTCATCCATGTTATGTGGTGGCTTGCAGCTTCCTTGTTGTTCTTCAAGGTAGCATAGTATTCTATTGTGTGTATGTACCACAGTTTGTTTATCCATTCTTCAATTGATGGGCACTTAGGCTATCTCCATCTTTTTGCTATTGTAAATAGTGCTGCCATGAACATTAGTGTGCATATATCTACTCAGATCCCTCTTGTCACCACCATAGAGGTGTGCGGATAGATATTGAGAAGTTAATGGAAGAAAGACTGTCTACTATTTTTGTCTCTGAAGGTCTGTTAGGTATCTGTGTGTGCACAGCGTAATTACTGTGATAGTTGTGTCCTTTTATGTTGGGGTTTTACAGATTGTTTATATGGTTTGTCTGTCAGGTCTGACAGGCCTGCTTTTTTCTTGCTTGATAGGCTGGTCCTGCCCAAGTTAATTTTAGGGCCGCGACCCCGAGGCTGACGTAATAAGCAGACATCAAGCTCTTTCTCTCTGAGCTGTGGGAAAACTGTGGCCTCAGAGCTGGACTTTTTTTTTTGAGGGTGCGCACCCACCCAACTGAAGAAGTCCAGGCTGAGCAAAGAAGGTGCCACAGGTAAGAGGAGGAAAAAATGTGTAGAATCCCCCTGCACCTCCTTAAGCAAATGTCACTGCTATGCTTTTAGTGCTGGTTCCCTGTGGCGGTCTGGCTGTAGTCCCACCCTCTGTACTCTGCCTGGGTGGGGTGGCCACATAGGGAGCCCCATGTCCAGAGATTCCTAATTTGCAGTATTTTCCTTTATATCATGATTTTTCCACTTGTGCATGTGGGAAACTGACTCTCTGCAGCTTCTGCTAGATCCAGAGCCCTGGTGGTGTTCTGTGAGTGCAGCTTCTCTGAGTTTTCAATCCCTCCTCCATGGATACTTTCCTATCTGGCTGTCTCTGCCACTGCCAAAATCAGAACTCTGCAAATATCTTTTTTTTTTTTTTTACACAAAATAACATGGACTTCATCACATGTAATTCACAGAAAGAAAATTGGTTACATTTGTGGGATGTGATGGTGGAAAAGCTCAATATCACATCACCAGTCAAAATAAGACCAGGGACAGACTGTGGAACAGACTATCAATTGCTATTCAAGTTCAGGCTGAAACTGAAGGAAAGTATAACAACTCCACAAGAATCAAATTATGATCTGAAATATAGCCCACCTGAATTTAGAGATCATCTCAAGAAAAGACTTGATGCATTACACACCAATGACAGAAGACCAGAAAAGTTGCAGGATGAACAATAAGGACATCATATAGGGAAAGGAAAAGGTCATTTAAAATACTGGCAAGGAAAGAAAGAAAAGATAAAAATGGATGTCAAAAAAGACTTTGCAACATAGAGATGCAAATTAGGTAGTGAATGAGTTGAAAAGAAAATTTCATAGTGCAACTTGAGAAGACAAAGTAAAGCATGATAAATGTAGAAAGACGTGGAGTTAAAAAACTGAACAGGAAGAACAGGCTCTCTCTCAATTTCTCATGCAGAAAGAACTGAAGAAAAAAATCAGGTCTCTACTTGAAATACTGAAGGATTCTATGGGCAAGACACTGTAATTTCTGATAACTTCAAGGTTGACTCTTCAAACTTACCAGTCGCTCTAGGATACCCTATACAGGATTGCTATCAGTTGGAATTGACTTAATGGAACACTACAAAACAAAACAACAACAGCAAAAGCAATGGGGAAGATACTGGATGTTATAGGGAAAAAAGGGGGGAATCGGGGTAAATACTGTTAACTGATGATACATGGAGGGTATTTTGATTATTGCAATGATTTGTTAGATGTAAAACTGTTGATTTGTCCTGTAAACCTTTACTCAATTCACAATAAAACTTTAAAAAATAGAAATGATTAGTGATAAACTCTTCCAAGTGGTAGCATATAATCAAGAACTAATGATACTGAAGGAAAAAGTCTAGGCTGCACTGAAATCATTGGCAAAAACAAGTGTCCAGGAATTGACAGAATACATATTGAAAATTTTCAAAAAATTGATGAAGCACTGGAAGGCCTCAATTGTCTATGCCAAGAAATTTAGGAGACAGCTATGTGGACAACCAATTAGAATAGATTCATATCTGTGGTCCCATGGAATGCATAGATCATTAAACAATACCGTAATACTTCATTAGTAACTTGACAACCATATGCCCCCATATGCTGAGACACAGTGACAATTTGGATCTCCTGGAATTAGTGTCAATTCAAAGCCAGTAACTCTCAAATGTCTAATTATTTCCTTTCCCCCAGTGAATAGTCATTCTTGTAAAAGGCCAGAGATCCCTATCTGGAAAACTGGGAGAAAAACGTAACAGTAAAAGTATTTGGTGGTGTAGTGATGTCCTTCCTCCAAGGAATCGAGCTTCCCTTTTAGGAAAAGTGCTGTGGGTCTGTAAATTGTCTTAATTCCAGCAATTTATTGAGGGGTCATGACTCTTTATTTTGATGATTCAAGAGAGACTGTTGCTCACTTAATTTAGGAATTTTTTCCTTGTGCAAATCAAATAAATATTTAGTATGTTTCCCACGTATTTCACTCCTAAGGACACTCTGCCGAAGTTTCCAGTCAAATGATTCAGACTATTCTGATTACTACTGCATATTACAGTAGTAATTACAAAGCTCTGGTATTGGTGCTGTGGGTTGATGCAGTGGACTGCAAAAGTCAGTTTGAATCGTAAGGTCGGCAGTTAAAGCTCACTAGTTGCTTCTGGGAACCCTATGTGGGGTCGTTATGGATTGGAATGAACTTGATGGCACTTCACAACAACAACATTACAATAATCATGCCCACTTGTCAATTAAATTCTGCAATTTGTCCTCTATCCTTACAGAGTCCAATCAGCACCACTTAAGTTAAATGCCTTAATTTAATTAGGGGGGTTCCCACTGTCAAATTGAAATGTACAAAACAGCAGTAACAGCAGTCTTCAAAAATGCTGGGGCTCCATTTATAAATTTGTACCTCACAGTTGTGGTGAAATGCATTTAATGTGTGTGTTGTTGTTATTGTTGTTAAATGTTGTCGAGTCGGTTCCAAACCATAGTGACCCTGTATAGGGTTTTTGTGGAGCAGTGGTGAGTCTGAAAAGCCACCCTTGCAGGTCAAACAGCTGGCACATTAACCCACAGCACTAAACCAGTACTTTGTATGGGTCTACATCTACTCTATCATAGTAAATTCTCTAAACCTTTGGATACCTTCTTCTATGGTATATAAAGGAAAGTCTGGCATTTCAACTTGATTTATTGTAGTTCACTGCATAATCCATGCTTCAGTGAATAAACCAAAGGATCCTTTCCTAATGTCTCAAGTGGAAACACTGAATGAAGAATCTGTGCTTAGTGGGCCTATATTAATACACTCAGACTGATTCAACTCTTTGTTTCTTGTACCATTATCCCACACCCTAAATAGCCATTCCCACACATATTCTCTAGGTTTCTGTTAGTACGCAATAGAAAAATCAAGCAGTTCTTTTTGAGTGTGGTATACTTCTTCCTGTGTCTGAACTTGTAATTCATCTTTGACGTTTTGCTTGTACTTATGTCTAGTTATAAGTCTAGAAGCAATAATGATTGGTGGGGATGTTTCCTGGAAATATTGAACAATGTCTTCTAAGGCATTTACTTCAGGTGGTTCATCAGAAAATGTTCCAGGCACAATCTCAGTAAACACAACTGGGTAAATTTCATCAAATATGGGCAGAGGGAATCATGGTTTTATTGATAATGGATCAGCAGGCAAAGATGAAGTAATCTCTTCAGATAGGAGGAGTAGTGTTGTTGGCCAGAAGGATTCCAAAGAATTTAGAGGTCCAATGCCCCTAAATAATGTCCCCATCTAAAGTTTTAGGTTTACATTTCTTTTCAATCAATCCCTTCATTTTATTATCAGACTTCACTCTTATAATAATAAGACTCTGAATTTGGTTTTTAACAACATCAACTCTGTTACTTTAAAACAAAAAAAAAACAACAACAACAACAACAACAAAAAAACTGTCTTTCAGGGCACAAATGGAAACTTTTAGGTCTTTATGCAACACTTAATTTGTGATTCCAAACCCTTAGTTTATATGTTTTTACTACTTTGTATATTGCTGTTGTTGTTAAGTGCTATTGAGTCTGTTCTGAGTCATAGAGACCCTGTATAGGGTTTCCTAGGAACAGCTGGTGAGCTTGCATTAGGACCTAATATTCAGTTTCCCTATACAATTCATCCTGACAAATTGCAAAAAAAAAATATACACACAATTACCCAGAGCTTTGTTTCTCACTAGTACTTGATCTGGTTGTGGTGGTATTTTATGTATTAATATTGTCATCTTGTGCTATGGAATAGTAGCAACCTCTTTACTAATGGAGTTAGAGTTATCAATGTCTTTAAAATTAGGCTGACTTAAGGACCACTTTAGAAAATCCAACCTTAAGCTTTTGTAAGATACATACACTTTTGTTGTTGTCAAGTGCCTTTGGTTCTTTCCAACTCATAGTGACCCTGTATAGGGTTTCTCAGACGTGCATCTTTGGGGGAGCAGAAAGTCCCATTTTTGAGCCAGTGGGCTCAAACCACAAACCTTGTACTTTGTAGTCTAGCACTTATAACACAGAGCTATAGTAATCTCCATATACATACATATATACATATATGGTTCCAAATCATAGTGACCCTGTATATCATTTGAGATGAGTTGCTGGGGTTTGAACTGCTAACCTTGTAGTTAGCAGTCTAATAGTATTCCTACAGTGTCATGCCAGGAGAGAGAGAGAAGTTACTCTCAAGAAAATGGCTCAGACAGTTGTGGAAGCTGACATGCTCCAAGACTACGGGTCAGATGTCAGACTGGAAGTTTCTCCTGACTCACTTAGCTGCACTTACTTAGAAACCCATAACTGGAAGGTCAGATGGCATGTTTCTGGTTGCAGAGGTGAGTAATTCCAAGAGGGGGGGGTAGTTATATGGCAGGCTACTTACTACTCCACAATCAACAGGCAATAAGGTAGACTGTTGGATCAAATCCAAAGAACCAGAGGTCAGAAGACCAACAAGATGCAGGACCCAGATCCAGCAAAGAACAAGTAACATTTACCAGAGCATTTCCATACATTGGAAGCAGGCCACACAGAGGAGGAAACTCTCAGTCAGTTGATTGGCTGCTCATAACAGATCTCATCAGGGAGGTAATTAAATTACATTAGAACACATCATGGGGGCTGACTACATCTTAACTGGCAAATCACTGAGAATGCTGGCCCAGAAAAGTTGAAAAACAATCTTTACTGTCACAACTAGGTAAAGCATATTCTGGAAGTATGCACAAGAGGCAGGAGAATAAAAGTTCAATTATATTTTATGTGTCTATTGGACTTTAAAGTAGAGATATATTTAAATAAGGGCACTAAATGAAATCACTAATGGGAATTAATATTGAAGTGAAAAGGAGAGAACTGAAATCTGAAGCTACAGGCACTCCAACATTAAGACAATGTTTAGTATAGGAGATTCCAGAAGAGGGGAATAAGAAGGAACTTTCAAATGTAGAAGAAAAATCGGAGTTTACAACTAGAGAGGTCTATGGATTAGCAACAAGTTATTTTTTCTTGGTAGGGAGTAGGGTAGAATGGCTTATTGTAGAGCATGTCTATATGTGACCTTTGTTTTCTGCACTGTATTAATTAAACCAATCAAAGACTCTTTCCAGTCAACTACTTTATAATTTCTTTATAAATACTTGTCAAGATTGAAATCCCATAATTGCTTATGACCTATCTATTTTTCTATCTACTTACTCATATATTTATAATCTATTCAGTTATCATCTGTGGTGCTGCAGGATAATGGGATGGACCAAAAAGTCAGGTTGAGTCACAAGGTTGGCAGTTCAAACCCACCAGCCGCTCCTCAGAAACCCTATACAGGGTCACTATGCCTCACATATGAATTGGTCAGAACGTGCACTTATGATTTCATTTTAATTCTATTTATTTTCAATCTGCTTTAGGTGAATGTTTTGAAGTATACATATTCTTTTTAACACTGAAATTCTCTTGTCTGTATGATTTCTCCAATGTCTTAATTTTGCAATTGTACCACTACACCATTGCTGAACTGAGAGTTAACAGTACACATTGAATTAATTCCTCCTTTTCACGTGACAAATGTATTCATTATTCATCTTTAAATAAAAACTGATTTTTTATTTAAATACTTAAGGGCAGAATCATGTCATATTTTGAATGACAGAGCTAAAACTATGTATATTTGCTTGATTTTGCATTTATATAAACTTTACTACCATATTATCACATAAGGCTTAATCACTGAGACTTTGACAGGGTAATAAATTGAAAGATGAATATCATATAACTCACATTGAAAAAAAATCATTAAATGAATTAAAACACAAACACACACTCAAAGAACAATTCTCAGTGAGTTTATTCCAAATCATGGTGACGTCAAATTTACAGATTAGAATTGTGCCTTAAACTTTTCAAGGTTGTGACCTTGAAACAAGTCACCAGGGATGGCTATGAAACCCCTCTGGGTGGGTAAAACCACCAATGTGAACTCATACATTTCATTCAATCTCTACTTTTCATGATGGAAATCAATTTGGGGATAATATAAAATAGTTGAAAAACTTCAGGAGATCTATTTTTAATTTCCTTTTCAAAGTGGCTATACCAATGTGTATGTTGTGCATTGAGACTCTAATTTTATCCTTTTCCATATGGATCACCATTGGCACAGCATCTTTTATTAAATAATTTATCATTTCCTCACGGAGTTGAAATTGCACACATAAACACCATGTGTCCCTTTTTCTCTCTCTATCCTCTTCCATTAGTCTGTTTTTTATTGGAATATTAACACATCATTTAAATGTTATATTTTAAACAGGTCTTTTTATCTTTATAAATATATGTTCCTTACTTTTTTCAATCCTTCAGTTAGTCTAAATAATTCTGCTGTTGTGCATAGCTAAATAAAATTTAGAATAATTATATCAAATTGACGACAAATCCTATGATAATATTTTCTTTAAAATTTCATTTAAATTATAAATGAATTTGACACAAATATGACATATGGTTGGGCTTCCAAATGTTTTTTTGAAAAATGGTATTAAAAGATAATGGAGTTTTCCATGAACTATTTAATGTCTCCTTGTATGTCTGACCTCTGTATTGCAATGAAATTTTACAATTTATCTGTAAATGTACATCATATAACTTGATAGATTCATTATTAGTTATGAGTCAGTATTTGTATTCACTTTTAAAGTTATTGGTGAGTATATTGCTATATTTAAATAGTTATTATTAAGAAACACTTAAATTATTTATATAAATTGAAATGATATAAGATTGTTGAGTTTTCATATTTGTCCTAATATTTTCTCAGTAGTTTCAGTCATTATTTCTACTTTGACAGTTGTGTTGTAGTTGTTAAATGTCATGAGTAGGTTCCAACACATAGTGACCACACAGCACCACACCAGGACGCCTAGAGAATATAAACTGTTCATTCTTATTCAATATTTATTCTGTTTATGTCTTTTTCTGTCTTATTGTGTATTGGATCATTAGAAACAATAATATTTTGTTGAATAGGACCAATGAAAACATACTGTCTTCAGTTCTGATTTCTAAAGACTTACTTTTTATGTTTTGTTATTAAGTGTGTTATGCAAACTCTTATTAAAAAGTCCCTTCGATTCCTATTTTTATAAATATTTTTTTCTCTGCTATCTATGTAATCCAACCACTCTCAGTTTGTGGGGACTTCTTTATGCGTTGCTGTGATGCTGAAAGTTAGGCTACCAATACTTTAAATACCAGCAGGCTGGTGTGGCACCGTGGGGTAAATGCACTGGACTGAAAAGGTGGCTTGATCCACAAGGTTGGTGGTTCAAGTTCACCAGTCAATCCTTGGAAACCCTAAATAGGGTTGCTATGAGTCAGAACCGGCTTGACAGCACTTAACAACAACAACAACAGGGCCACCCATGGTAGACAGGTTTCAGCACAGCTTCAGGACTAATACAGACTAGGAAGAAGGAGAGGTATACTATGTCTGAATGTTTAGCAACTGAAAACCTTATAAAGAATGGTGGAATGGTCAGAAAGCACCAGTCTCAACCTGCAATATTGAAGTATTCCACTCCAGGTGTGGTGTTATAGGATCAGCACTGGACTGTGAACTATAAAGTTGGCTGGCAGTTCAAACCCACCAGTTGCTCCTTGGAAACACTATACCCATACATGGTTGCTATGAACCAGAACCAACTCAATGGCACTTAACAACAACATAGGCAAAATATTGAATGATGCAGAAATTATCAAAAGAAGATG
>NW_006408611.1:7053117-7053634 GCF_000296735.1 Chrysochloris asiatica
TGCATTGAAGGAACTGGCAAGGAACAAGGCACTGGGAATTGATGGAATACAAATTGAAATCTTTCAAGAAAGTGAGGCGGCACAGGAGGCACTCACTCATCTCTGCCAAGAAATTTGGAAAAGAACTATCTGGCCGGCTGATAGGAAGAGATCCATATTTGTGCCCATTCCAAAGAGAGGTGACCCAACGGGATGCGGAAATCATCGGACAATCTCTTTGATATCTCAAGCAAATAAAGTTTTACTAAAGGAAATACAGAAATGACTGCAAGCATACTTTGATAGAGAACTTCCAGAGGTTCAAGCCAGATTTAGAAGAGGCAGTGGAATGAGAGATATCACTACTGATGTCCGATGGATTTTGACTAAAAGCAGAGAATATCAGAAAGATGTTTACTTGTGCTTTATTGGCTAGGCAAAGTCTTTCGATTGTGTGGATCATGATAAGCTATGGACAACCTTGTGAAGTATGAGTATTCCAGAACACTTAATTAGGCTCATGAGGAATCTGTACCTG
>NW_006408611.1:7053824-7059694 GCF_000296735.1 Chrysochloris asiatica
AACATTGCATCAGGATTGGAGAAGGACTCATTAACAACCTGCAATATGCAGATGATACAACCTTGCTTGCTGAAAGTGAAGAGGACTAAAAACATTTACTGATGAAGATCAAAGAGCACAGCCTTTGGTATGGATTACATCGCAATGCAAAGAAAACAAAAGTCCTCACCACTGGACCAATAAACAACATTCTTATCAATGGAGAAAAGATTGAAGTTGTTCTGGACTTCATTCTTCTTGGATCAACTATCAACACTCATGGAAGCAGCAGTCAAGAAATCAAATGATGTATTGCATTAGTCAAATCTGCTGCACAAGACATTTTGAAAGTGTTGAAGAGCAAAGATGTCAGCTTGAGGACTAAGGTGTGCCTGACCCAAGCCATGGTATTTTCAATAACTTCATATGCATGCGAGAGCTAGACAGTGAATAAGGAAGACCGTAGAAGAATTGATGCTTTTGAGGTATGGTGTTGGAGGAAAATATTGAGAGTGCCATGGGCTGCCAAAAGAACCAATAGATCCGTTTTGGAAGAAGTGTAGCCGAGAGTGCTCCCTGGAGGCCAAGATGGCCAAACTTCATCACTTATACTTCAAACATATTGTCACGAGGGACCAGTCACTGGAGAAGGATATCATGTTTAGTAAGGTAGAGGGTCAAAGAAAAAGAGAAAGACCCCAATGAGATGGACTGGCCAAGTGGCAGCATTGATGGACTCAAGTGTGGCAACATTAGTGAGTTTGGCTCAGGCGAGGGCAGTGTTTTGTTCTGCTGTGCATAAGGTTATTATGAGTTGGTACGGACTTGATGGCACCTAACAACAACAACAATAACAATACCTAAGATATCAATGTTTATGTGTTCCATTTTATTTTTGACAATTTCCAATTTTCCTAGATTCATACTTCATGTATTCCATGTTCTGATTATTAATGGACGTTTACAGCTGTTTCTATTCATTTTGAGTGGTGCCCCATCAGCTAATGAAGGTCCCATGGGCTTTTTTCCCAGGAACTTTACTCCATTGGTGCCATCACGGTCAACTCTACTTTGAGGAGGGAGCTCTTCCTCAGTCGTATTTCTTTTGTCTTTCAACTGAATTGTTAATTTTCCAGAACTAAAGCTGACAGTATTTCTCTTTTCAGTGGCTAAATATTTGGAAGTCTTTGAAAAACTTCACTCTTGTCTCCATTTTTCAATGATGTTATTTACTGGTACAGTGATGAGGAATTTTGTTTTCTTTACATTGAGGTGTAACCCATACTGAAGGCTGAGGACAATATCACTCTAGGATTACTGAATGAAGAAACTATTGATAATGTTCTACTTTGCTCATAAAGTATATGACAGTTCTATTTATTCCATCTGTTCTTGAGAATATTGAAAGTACACAAACTACTCAGGTCTTCAAAACTTAACTTTTTGGTACTATTGTTGTATTACACATAATTAAAGGTTTGGCCAGGAGAGCACACAGCTTTCACTAACTGTAAAGACATTTTAGATTAATAATCAAACTAAAAGCAGATAGAAAACTTGGAAAATAAATGACAAAATATGTTTAAGATTATTTGAGAATTTCCAAGCAGTGTGTAATTAAGTGTAAGGTCAAGATGTGGGTGAATCTGAGAATTTGGAATTTGCCATAAACCTGAGTCGTAGGTAAAGAAGATAATATTTTAAGATACGTGTAGGATGGCCATATCTTAGATATAATAAAAAGCTGAAAATAGGTCAGCACTCATAAAGTCTAATGATGAGCAGAATGTTCACAGATATTACATTCCAGTTTTACTTAAGTTTCTAACTGAGCTAAGTGAATTAGAATAGCTGCTTGTTGGAATGGAAAACATACATCATAAAGACTTGCAAATTTTTTCTTAACTTTTTTTTGTATCCAATTTCTAATACCCTATCAAAAAGCATACAGGATAGCTCAAAACACCAACAGAGAGGGAAGGAGTCTTCACATCAAGTATCAATGCTATCCCCTCTTTACACAGGGTAGATAGGGATGGGCAACTTAGATGTTGGCTACCTAAAATGAGCGGGCAATAAAGGCATGAAGTTACTGGCTTACAAGGTTTCAAGAGGGAGTTTAGTTTAAGAGTGTGTGGAGGAAGATAGGGCCCCCATTGAATAATTTTCATCTTGTCTAGGTGGGTCTGGTAAAAGAGATAGGGGTAAGATTCTTATGATTCAATAGTGAGTAATTGTTATCATGACTAATTGAGATTGTCACAACTGCAAAGGTAGAAGTTTTATAACAAAAACACCGTAGTAGTTAATCTTACAGTCCAGAAACAGAGGACCCTAGGACCATCAAAAGAGAAGGGCATAAGTGAAATGTGGAACCATATCCAGAGAAGCAGCAACATCAGAGATGGATATAGAAATGGGGACATGGAGAGAGAGAGCAGCAGAGGACTCTAGATTCATGGGAAGAGAGGGACTGAGAGCTGGTGGCCAGGAGGGCAGCTTGTAGACTGTACACTTTGGTGGTTTAAATTATTATATATGCCTGAGTGTTTAAGAAAAAAAAAAAAAAAACTAAAGTGAATAGAGAGAAATACTATTAGGAATTAAAATCATTGTAATGAAACAATGATTTGTTTGAATGTAAAACTGATGATATACCCTGTAAACTTTCACTCAAATCATGAAAAAACCTTAAAAACAAAATCAAAACAAAACAAAAAAATGGCATACAGGAATAAACAGTCTGAAGAAGCAGAAAGAGAAACAAAATAAAATTACAAAAAAAGTTGTGACTAACACTTAAATAGTATTTAGAAATTTCGCAAAATACTAATAAGAGAGATAAATTTGGAATTTAGAATAAATTAAATGCAAAAAGAGCAAATTTGATCATTTACAAGGAATAAAATAATTTAAAAACATTAGATACATTAGAAGATAGAAAATAAAATGGAATGTAAGATAGAATAAACTCAGCATAAATATCAATGATAAACCTAAGAGAGACAGAAGAATTTTTAAAACTTTAGTAAAAGTGATGTGAATAAAAATCCTATTGTAAAATAGTCCATTATACTCAGCAGATTTACTCTTTTGGAATCCCAAAAGATGACAAGGGTAAGCTTAAAGTACAGTATTTGAATAAGTACTGACATTTTTCTACCACTAAGAACAACATCAAACCACAGTTTCAAGAGTTGGAAAACTTATCCATTGCTGCCTGGGAGAAAGATGACACTTTGTACTCGAATAAAGATTAGCAGTCTTGGAAACCCTGCGCAAGGTCACTATGTGTCAGAATTGACATGATGGGAATGGATTTGTTTTTTTGGTTTGTGTTAATAAAACCCAGGAATAATAAGTCCAGAGAAAATCACAACAGGACACATAGAATAATATTTCTAAAAACAAAGAAAAACTCAAAAATGTTTGTACCTCCTAGGGATTCTTTATGAAACTAATAAAACAATTTCATTGATGTTAATAGAAACAAACCAGGTTTCTGGTTATCTATGCTGAATAAGAGCACTGGTGTAGTGCTAAAAAGTAAGCACTGGACTGCTAACCCACAAGGTCAACAGTTAAAACACACCAGATACCCCATGGGAACTCTCGACAGGGTTGCCATGAGTAGGCACCAACTCCATGGCACTTAATAACAGCAACAACATGCTGAATAAGAAACAATCCCCAAATTTAGCAAATTTAAACAATTTCATTACATCTCAGGATTCCTGCCTATCAAATTCCTCTGCTATAATTAAGGATGTATTTACTGGTGTCATTTTTTATTTAATTGAAGCTAGACTGATCTGCAAAGTCTGATAAAATATTACATTTTCAATAACAGACTTCTATAATAATTTCCTCATTGTCTATCCTTAAGGCCTTCACTACAGTTTACACAAGGTCTTTCTAACGTATAAGACGCAGTCATCTTGAGGAATTTATAGTTTCAGACTGGTCTATAGACTTAAAGAAAATAACACAGGATAACACTGAATGTTGACACCGTATTCTCTCCTGGTTATTATTCATTGATGCATGACAAGCAACCTCACAATTTAGTAGCTTAATAAAGAAGCCTAAAGGGCAAATGTTTAGCAAGTTTGCTTGCAACCCATTATAAAACATTTGGATTTCTAGGCTGGGATTTTCTCAGTTGAGCAATAAACCCACTCCATACATACTCCACCTGAAACACTCTATTACACTCCTTTGAGACTTGCATGTTCAATAGAATTAATACAAACATGGAACTTCTGCTTACAAATAGGGTAAAATTTCAGAAATTTCACTGTTCTTGACAGTTACAAGGTTCATGAGATAATATATGAAGGCAGATAATTATAATCAAATTATGAATATTTTAAACTCTAGTGCAACTGTGAAGTATATCTCAAAAACATACCACTATATAGTTGGTGGGAGATAAAACAAGATGGCGGATCAGGTAGATGTGCAGTTAGGAGCTCCATCAGCAACAACACAGAATACCAGGCCAAGCAGGCTCAGGGGATGGTGCTAGAACTCTGAAGCAAATATAAACGAATATTTAGAAGCTTGGAAAACTTACAGCTAGGGAAATTTGTAGCATATTCAAGAAATCCATTGTTTTCTAATTGAAGATGCTCAGCTGATGCCGGAGCCATCATCTTGGGTGAGACCAAGCAGGGAAAGGATCATAACAACCAAAAATGCCTGACAGAACCGCGGAGATACAGGTGTGGATATTTGGGGGTTTTTTTTGGTATCTGTCCATTGGTCTGTCACTTTCTATGTACCTCCATTCTGGTGACTAGAGGGGCTGCCTGAGTGAATGGAAACCCCATCCCCACCCCTGGAAGGTTCTACTACGCATGTGCACAGATCTCCTTGAAATTTAAAATGTCAGTTTCCACTTAAAACCAAACAGCCATCACTTGTCTGTCAGTTTGTCGTACTATGGTGGTTTGTGAGTGGCTGTGATTCTGAAAGCTATGCCACTGGTACTTTAAATACCAGCAGGGTCACCCATGGGGGACAGGTTTCAGATGAGCTTCCAGATACAGATAGACTAGGAAGAAGGAGTGACAAACTAATTCCGAATCGCTAGTCACAGAAAACCTTATGAATAGCAGAGAAACACAGTCAGATATAATGTCAGAAAATGAGCCCCTCAGGTGGGAAGGCACTCAAAATATGACTGGGGAAGAGCTGCCTCCTAAAAGTAGTGCTGACTGTGATGATACACATGGAGTAAAGCCCATAGTAGAATAACCCACAGGTCCTTCATTTGCTGATGGGGTACAACTCAAAATGAACAGAAACAGCTGTAAACATCCATTGAAAATCGGAACATGGAATGCACAAAGTATGAACCTGGGGAAATTGGAAGCTGTCAAAAATGAAATGAAACGCATAAACATCGATATCTTGGGCATTAGTGAGATGAAATGGACTGGTATTGGTCATTTTGAATCTGATGACCACATGGTTTACTATGCCAGGAATGACAAATTGAAGAGGAATAGTGTTGCATTCATTGTCAATAAAACATATTCAGATCAGCCATGAGGTACAACACTGTCTGTGATAGAATAATATCCATGCGCTTACATGGAAGACCAGTTAATACCACTATTATTCATAATTTATGCACCAACCACTAAAGCCAGTGAGGATGAAATAAAAGAATTCTACCAACTTCTTCAATCTCAAATTGGTCACACATGCAATCAAGACATATTGATCATTACTGGCGATTGGAATGCAAACGTTGGGAGCAAAGAGGAAGGATCAGTAGTTGAAAAAAATAGCCTTGGTGATAGAAATGATGCTGGATAATGCATGACAGAATTCTTCAAAACCAATGATTTGATCATTTCAAATACCTTCTTTAGACAGCATAA
>NW_006408611.1:7064973-7084261 GCF_000296735.1 Chrysochloris asiatica
AAATCATTCATAAAATACCACATTTGTATTTCATAGAGAAAACTTTAACACGGAAATCTGCATAACTAATGAATAGTAAAATATGGGGAAAAAACACTTCCCACTGTAATTAGGAGTGACATACATGGGTTAAGCATTAGGCTGCTACCACAAGATGAGCAGATCTAACCCACCAACCCCTGCAAGGAAGAAATTTGAGGCTATCTGCTTTCCAGAAGATTTACCCTTTCAGACGACCCATGTAGGGTTGCTATTAGTCAGAATTTACTTAATGGCAGTGGGTTTAGCTGTGGTTTGGAGTACAGTCATGCCTAGGATTTTTGGTGACACAATGGCTAAAATGCACAACTGCTAAATGACAGGTGTTGTTAAGTGCCATCGAGTCGGTTCCAACTCATTGTGACCCTATATAGGGTTTCCAAGTAGTGTCTAGCGAGCTTGACCCACTGACCTTGTGGTTCAAACCAAACTTGCAGCCCAGTTCATTAACCCACAACACCACACCAGCTAGTGTAGGGGAGAAAAGACCTATTTGTTTTTGCAAAGATGGCAGCCAAGGAAACTATGTGGGGCAGTTCCACTCTGTCATATGTTGTTTTTGGTGGTGTAAGGTGCCATTGTGTCAGTTCCAAATCATAGCCACCCTAAGCACAACAGCATGAAGCAGTGCCTGGTCCTACACCATCCTCACAATTGTTGTTATATCTGAGTAAATTCACCTTGTTGGGGTTCTTCATCTTCTCCAATGACCCTCCACTTTTCCAAGTATGAGGTACTCCTCCAGAGACTGGTCCCTCCTGATAATAGTCCAAAGTACAAGGGATGAAGTATCACCATCTTTACTTTTACAGAGCAATATGGCTGCACTTCATGCAAGATAGATTTGTTTGTTCTTTTGGCAATCCATGGTACTTTCAATATTCTTTGTGAACACTATAATTCATACATCATTTCTTCTATGATCCTCCTTCTTCATTGTCCACTGTCACATTCATATGGGGCTACTGGAAACATCATGGCTTAAATCATGTGCACCTTAGTCCTCACAGTGATATCTTTGCACTTTAACACTATAAGGAGATAATTTGCTGCAGGCTTGCCTAAAGTAATGTCGTTTGATTTCTCGATGGTTATTTCCATAAACATTGATTGTTTTGTTGTTGTTAGATACCACTGAGTTGGCACCAACTCATAGTGACCTTATGCACAGCAGAATGAAACACTGCCAGATCCTGGGTCAACCACTCTTGAGTCCACTGATGCTGCCACCTGGCCAATCCATCTCGTTGGGGGTCTTCCTTTTTTTCTCTGACCCTCCATCTTACCAATCATGATATCCTTCTCCAACGACTGATCCCTCCTAACAATATGTCCAAAGTATGAGAGATGAAGTTTGGTCATCTTGGCCTCTAAGGAGCACTCTGGCTGCACTTCTTCCAAAACAGATCTACTGGTTCTTTTGGCAGCCCATGGAACTTTTAATATTCTCCTCCAACACCATAACTCAAAGGCATCAATTCTTCTACGGTCTTCCTTATTCACTGTCCAGCTTTCACATGCATATGAGGTTATTGAAAATATCATGGCTTGGGTTAGACACACCCTAGTCCTCAAGCTGACATCTTTGCTCTTCAACACTTAAAAATTTCCTATGCAGCAGATCTGAATAATGCAATATGTCATCTGATCTCTTGACTGCTCCTGCTTCCGTGAGTGTTGATAGTTGATCCAAGAAGAATGAAGTCCTTGACAACTTCAATCTTTTCTTCGTTGATAAGAATGAACATTGATTGTAGACCCCAATAAATTGAAGTCTTTGATAGCTTCAATTTTTCCTCACTTGTTGTTGTTAAGTGTTATCAAGTTGGTTTGACTCATAGTGACCCTATGAGTATAGGGTTTCTGAGGAGCTGCTGATGAGTATGAACTGCCATCCTTTTGTTTAGCAGGTCAGGGCTTATCCTACAGTGCCACACCGGTACTCCATTCTCGCTTATCATGATGTTATTTATTAACTCAGTTAGGATTTTTGTTTTCTTTACATTGAGGTTCAATCCATATTGAATGCTGTAGTTTTTAAAATCTTCATCAGTAAGTACTTTAAGTCCTCTTCCCTTTTAGCAGGCAAAGTTATGTCATCTGCATATAATTGATTATTAATGACTGTTCCTAATGTTTTCTTCATATAATCCAGCTTTTTGGATTATTTGCTGAGAATACAGATTGAATAAGTATAGTGAAAAGATAAAACCTTGACACATACCTTCCCTAATCTTAAATCATTCAGTAGTCCTTTGTTCTGTTTGAATGACTGCCTCTTGCTCTGTGTCCAGGTTCCTCATGATCTCAATTAAGTGTTCTGGAATAAATATTCTTTGTAATGTTGTCAATAGTTTATTATGATCCACACAGATGAATGCTTTGCAGTCAATAAAGTACAAGTAAATATCTATCTGGTCTTCCCTGCTTTTAGTCAAGATCCTTCTGACATCAGCAATGATATACCTGGTTCCACATTCTTTTCTAAATCTGACTTGAATTTCTGGAAGCTTCCTGTGAATGTACTACTGCAATTGTTTTAGAATTATCTTCAGAAAAATTCTCCTTGCATGTTATATTAATGATGATGCATGATAATTTCTGTTTTCTATTGGGTCAGCTTTTATGTGGAATGGGCACAAATATGTATCTCTTCCAGTCAGATGGCCACTTAGCTGTCTTCCAAATTTCATGACATAGAGGACTGAGTGCCTATGTCACTAAGTGCTTAAAACGCTCATTAAAATATTTCAACTTGTATTCCATCAATTCCCAGAGCCTTGTTTTGCACCAATGCTTGCAGAGCAGCTTGGATTTTCCCTTCTATACATACCATCAGTCTATGATCATATGGTACCTTTTGAAATAACTGAGCATTGACCAATTCTTTTTGTTACACTCTGTATTTCTTCCATCTTCATTTGATGTTTCCAGCATCATTCAATATTTTGCCCACTGTTGTTCAGTGCGGTCAAATTCATTCAGACTCATACTGATCTTATACAGGGCTTCCCAGGAGGGTTCAAATGGCTGATTTATTTACTTTTTTAAAATTTTGTTGAATTTGAGAAAATATATAGATCTAAACGATTAAGTTTTCATATTTTTCAGTTGTCACATCTCAATAAAGTGATAAAAATATATTAAAGAAAATTAGTTTAATTTATTGGTTCGTGCAGTTTAGTTAATTATTTATTATGACCCTTCTAACTATAGTTTTCCATTTTGTGACATATTGGAAATGCCAACTTCTATGCCTGTGGTTTTAACCCCTTTTTGGAGTGAGTTTTCAGTTAAATTAATGAGATCAGTTTAACATTGAATATAACTTGAAACCCCAATAAAAGGTGTGACTCAAGTTGTCACCTTTCGTCTATTGGTGGGTGTGGTATGCAAATTACCTGCCATCTTTGATATCTGTGTTAAAACAAGAACTAACTTCCTGTTTTTAAGCTTTCTGCTCAATAAAGAAAAGCAGGACAGGAGGATTACAGAGCTGATGGGAACCATTAATCATCAACACCTCCATAAACACTCCGTTGCTAAGTGCTGTCAAGGCAATTTCTACCTATAGTGACCCTGTACTTGAGCCATCAACCTTAAGTTTCAAACCAACTTTACAGTCCAGAGCATGAACCCACAGCACCACACCAGGACTCGAAACCTGAAGGAAAGAAAAAAGTCATCTTTGTGATAACCTGTCCCAAATGAGGATGCACAGAACACTAATGTGGACTTATCCTGATAAACAATAATCAGACACCAATTACTGCCCTGAAAGATCCATGGCCCATGGTAATGTGATTTTCTATGTAATCCTTCTTCTTTTGCCTTTGACTTTGTAGCTGCCCTAAGCACCTTCGGCAAAATTTGTTCTTTTACTCTAAAACCTGTGTCTGACTTCCTTCCATGTGACCTCTGGTTCTTGGGATTTAAGCTAGTGTAGTATCACCTGACCTGACTCACCAACATCCTCAGCCTTGTGAGTCAATCGCCCTCTTTTGTGTGAGTCCAGAGATTGCTCCAGACTGATTGCTGAACTGTGAGTTTGGGTCTTGCCAGCTTCTACTCCTGTTAGGGCCATTTCATTGATAGTTGTGAGCATTTATGAGATACTGCAAGGAGATCTGGTGGCATAGTGGTTACAAGTCAGGCTGCTATCCCTCAAGCAAGGTCAGCTATTTGAAACTACCAGCCATTCCATGGGAGAAAGATGAGGTTTTCTGCTCCCGTAACAATTTACAGCCTATGAAATCCTACATAGGGTTGCTGTGAGTCAGAATCTACTCTATTGCACATCACTATTACCGTGAGATGTTGCAATGAGTTAAGGAACCTGGGGCATTGAGGGAGAATACTGAGGGAAAGAGTGATAGCTGATGTCAGAGATTATGGAGTAAAATGATATTTTGGAAAATCAATCATTGGGAATATCGTTATTAACATCTACCTCATAAGGACCAAGCTTTTCCTGATCATTTTCAGAGAAATTATTCTTACAGTTGACATAACAAACCATCTGCTGGATGATTTATTTTATTTATTTAGTGAAATGAATTCTCAGCATGAATAGTTTGTGGAAATTGACAAAATGATTATAAAATTTATTTGAAAATGCAAAGAGATACACTTAGTCCAAATAACTTTATATTAAATAAATTGTAGGTTCTTTGCCTAATACTATTATTGAAAAATTACTATAGTAAGAAGAGTTGGTATTTAAGACATAAGATGTAAGCACAATGCATACTGTTATTAAATCATGACCAAATTAGCATATTATAAAGCAGTTAAAGGGCAAGGTAGAATTGTTCTAAGTGAAATATATATGCATTTAAAAACTTTTTGAGTAAATTCATAGAATAATAAAACTTCCAGAAGAAAACCAAAAGGTAGCTTTATGAGCAGGGAAAGCAAAATGTGCTAAAACTGGAAAATGAAAACATTGACCATAAAAGAAAACGCAGATCAATTGGACTGCATTATAATTGTCATTGTTGTCACTAGATGCCATCAAGTTGATGCTGACTCATAGACCCGCTGTACAATAAAACAAAACACTGCCCGGTCCTGAGCCAATCATTGCTATGTTTGAGCCCAATGATGCTGCCACTTTGCCAATCCATCTCACTGGGGGTCTTTCTCGTTTTTTCTGCACCCTTCCATTTCACCAAACATGATATGCTTCTCAATGAGTTGTCCCTCCTGACAATATGTCTTAAGTATGATAGATGAAGTCTGGCCATCCTGGCTTCCAGGGAACACTCTGACTACACTTCTTCCAACACAGATTTATTTGTTCTTTAGGCATTCCATGGTACTTTCAATATTTTCCTCCAACACCATAACTCAAATGCATCAGATCTTCTGTGGTCTTCCTTATTCACTACCGAACTTTTGCATGCATGAGGTTTTGAAATGTCCTGGAAATAACATGGCTTAAGCTAGGTGCACCTTAGTCCTCAGACTGACTGTATTTAGCATCCTCTTTTTATCAAAAGAAAATATTCCTCAGGATATAAAAATGGAAAACAGTGAGGACATTAATTTTTATTTACTTTTGATTACCCATGATAATCTCAACTCTGGACCATGTTATTTCATATCGTAGCATACTGTTTAAAGTCACAGAGCTAAAGTAACTTTTATACTTAAATTTACTGTGTGCAGAGTTATGGAAGTCTTTGTTTCATCTTCCAAACTTATGTTAAAAGTAACAGTTGTCTTGTTACTCCTATAGCGGGCAAGTAGATTTTCAAAAGTCATCCTGTGAGGGAGCAAACAGTTCAGACGCCTGAACTTTATATAAGAGCTCATTTCCTTGGTTAATGCTAAGGCCTTGCTTCTGTTCTGTTATCTATGAGAGTGTTAAAGTAAGCCCCTTGATTACTGAATTTCAGTAGCTATAGTTTCAGTGTAAACTTTACATTCTTGTTTCACGCTTTTTCCTGTTTTAAGCAATCAACCATACTTTAGCAAAAGGGCAACAATTGCCAGGAGAAAATGTTCAGAAGGCAGGAATGGATACAAGAGATGGATGAATAGAAATGGGAAACAAGGAGGAAATGGAATGAATGTTATAACATTGTGGAAATTGCATGAGTAACAGCAAAATCACAGAAATGAAAAAAATGGGAGAGAGATTTTCTGGAAACTTGAATGTAAAGTAAACATGACTTGCTAATGAACTGGATGGACAGTTTACAAGGGAATTATCAAGGGTACTGGCAATGACGTTTGGCCTGTGAACTAGGTGGATAAGCCATATAAGTGGAGAAGACTCCGTCTGAGATGTTTGTTGAAGGGAAAGGGGATTCCGGACTTGGTGAGTTGAGATAATAAATTGCATTGAGTTGAGATGTCAGTGTACTGTTGTTTAGTGCTGTTGAGTTGATTCGGCTTCATAACGACCCTATATAGATACTGTTTCCAAGGAGTGGCTGGTGGGTTTGAACTGCCACCTTACATTTCAAATCAATCTTGCGTTCCAGGGGTCAATACACTATTTTGATGTGATCAAGACACTAATTTGAACTTTTAACCTTCAGAAATGTTCAAAGGTAAATATCTATGCTTTTAGGCTGCCACTTGTATATTTTTGTTATGAAAGCACTACATTAATAAAACAATGGCCTAACATTATTTTATATTTCATTGTATATCAATTTACATCATTTAATATACTGGCCCATGTATATGAACATATATACATACACATGTATATGAATCTGGAGTTTAGAAGAAAGACTTTGTTTAGTCTACCCACGTGTCCTCAAAATTTTTGTCTTTGGCTTTTTATTTGGGTTATTTGTTTTTTTAAAAATGTGGCTGATACAGATTCTTGTGATCTGCCAAAATACACATTTAAAACCTAACTCTTGTACCTGCAAACATAATTCTGTTTTGAAACAGCAGTTTTATTTCGTTATGTCAGAATACTGTGATCCTAATCCTAAAGAACTTCTGAGCTATTAAAACAAAAAATAAATAAAAACAGCTACAGAGATTGAAAGATGAGTAAGAAGGACACAGATATCAAGGAATTCCAACGGTCTTTGTCAGAATATAGAAACTAATAGAGAGATGTGTAGAAGCAATTGATGTGGCCAAGATACTCATTTGAATGTTTAGCCTTCAGAAATGTTAAAAGGTAAATGTATACTCTTTAATCCCACCACTGTATATTTTTGTTATAATAGCATTAAGTAACTAAGATAATGGCTAACTATTATTTGATGTTAGTGACATTGTTTTTCAATTTACATAATCTAATCTACTAATATTTCCTTATAAATATAAAATAAAGAGAATTTTTATATTTTTCAAATGGAAGATAAAATTGCATATCCTTAAATAATAGAAAAGCAATAATAAAATGAATATTGAAAGTATACATATTGGCATTAGTGCAAACATAGTAAATAAGTGGTAATATTGGATCTTTTCAAGAAAACAAGATATATCAACAGTCATATAATTACTTCCATACATAGTATCCCTAGGGTCATTTCCCTTTTTCTTAAGACTCTGGCCTTTAATGCAATTGCTCAGAAGAGAAGTTTTTTGTTTTTGTTTTAAATTAAGGGTGATTTAGAAAATTCATGAAAAAAAATCCATTATCTTTTTTAATCCCATTTTTTCACAAACTTCTTGAAAGCCTCTTGATTTCATTCGGCTTTTTAGACTTCATAATTATAGAATGTCATATATGTGTGTGTGTGTGTGTGTATATATACATATGTATATATATTTGTATGTGTGTGTATATATATATATAGGGGGGTGTATGTGCGCATTGTTGCTAAGTGCCATGGAGTTGATGGAGTTGGTTCCAACTCATAGCAACCCTTACAGGATTTCTGAGGCATTAAATCAATGCCTCATCTTTCTACCATGAGCAGCTGATAGGCTTGAACCACCAACCTTTTGGTTCAGTGCTTATGGAACCATGGTATTTATATATCTGTAGATATTGTTGGGTAATGTACATTGCAATGTTATTTATGGGAGGTGAAGGAGACTAACGTGTCATGAAAATAGTGGGCGAGTTAATATAAATACATGGAGTTGAGAAGCAGAGTGGTTATTAACGGTTGCTTCACCACTTTCAAAGCATTTTCCAAAGATAGGGTTGTATACAATATCCCTATTAAAAAGAAGAAATAAGGCTACAGCAGGACACTGAGGTAAATGTTTAGTAGCAGCTGCTGCTGAAAAACCCTAAGAGTTGGAACTGACTCAACAGCACTTAACAACAATAACACTGTCATAGAGCTTATATGTTGGTGATGAAAGACAAATTTTAAATATATATAGTAGTACAAGAGAGGTATGGATAAAATAAAATAGGGTCATGGAAACAAGAGGGCAGTGATGGCTCAATAGCAAAATGTTGCCTTCTATGGAGACTTAAATTAATTTCCTGATCAATGTACTTCAAGCACAACCACCATTCATTGGTTATTGGAGGCATCACTGGCGGCTATAATGGTAAACTGGTGAAGCCCTGACTAAGACGGTGTAGGAAAAAAAGTCTGGGGATTTAATTTTGAAAAACAGCTAATGAAAATCCAATGGGTCACAATCATGTGATCCACTTGTTCATGGGTCACTATGAGTAACAGCAACAAAGAACAATGGGGATGGAATGTTTTTGTGAAACTGGAATGCATTTTTTATTAAAGCACTTGAAGAAAGCTTTTTTGATATAGTACATCTGAGTACAGCCTTGGGAGAAGTGAAGGAATAAACCATTCACAAACCTTAGGGGGAATGGTGTTATTTCAAATAAATGCTAAGGCAAATGAGAAGCCACTAAAATTGAATGATATTTACTTGCATGAGTAATAGTAGGAGGTCTGAAGTGAGATAAAAAATGGAATAAGATTATTTGGAAATGAGAACCAACATAATTTGCTAATAAACTGTATCAAGGGACAGGGAGATACTAAGGATATTTGCAATGATTTCTGGCCTGTGTACTAGGTGGGTAAGCCACATAGGTGGAAAAGATTGCATCTGAGCAATTTATTCAAAGAGAAGGAGGAATACCCTCAGATCCTAGATGTGTTGAGTTGACATGATAAACTGGGTTGAAATTGAGAAGTCATGGATGCAGGAAAATATATGAGTGCATTGGTTCTGGAGGATAAATGCCAGAGGGCAAATAATAAGGGCAGCCATTTGAGTCCATCAGCTGCTCATGGGAGAAAGATGATTCCCACAAAGATTTACAGCCTAGGAAACCCTATACAGGCCTGCTAGGAGTCAGAGTTGACTCAACAACTCTTATCAATAACATACAAACACACAAATACACACACATGAGGGCGAGTCAAAAATTGTCCCTATTCTGGCTGCAGAATTTATTTTAAGCAACTTTAGAAGATACATCATTTTCCAACATAATCTCCTTTTTTAAAAACACTTTGTCCATCTGTCAAAAAGCTTTTATATTCCCTTATTTAAAAATATTTTCAACTGAGCTGTGAGTCACAAATGCAGTACTGTTTTCACTTATTTATCAGAGGTTAAACTTCGTCCTCGAAGGGCTGCTTTCAGGGACCAAACAAGTGGAAGTCCTATAGGGAGGATGCTTGAAAAAAAAAATGAATTTTTTGCAGTGTCAACAGTGTGGGGAGAGGTGTGTGGATGTACATTGTCATGAAAGATCACAAAGCCCTTGGATTGAAATCCACTGCATTTATCCCTAAATTTAGGGTCCAGCTCTTCAGTGAGCACCTCACTGTAATGAGCACTGATGATTGTTGAACTTTTTCCTGATAGTGTTCCAATACTGGCCTTCAAGAGTCCTCAGAAAACTGTAAGCATTAATTTTCCAGCTGATGGTTGACTTTTGAACTTTTTCTTGGTTCATGATTGAGGATGTTTCCATTCCATATTCTGCTGTTTATTCTCATGCTCATAGTGATGAATCCATGTCTTGTCAACAATAATATTTAAAAAAAAAAAAAAGAAATTTGACCTTCTTTTGAGTATTAGTCCAAATTATGTTTGCAGCTATCCATACACTTGTGTTTATGCTCTTCCATTAGTTGTTCCAGTACCCATCTTGCACAAACTTTTCAAAACCCAAGTCTATGGTGTATTAGTTCATAGGCAGCACCATGACTGGTTGCAAATAGTTTGCCACATAATCCACTGTCACTCATCTATTTGACAGAATCAATTCACGTGTACACTCAGTGTTGTCATCAGCTGTGGAAAAGGACAGCTGTTTTAATGCAACCAGAGGGTGGATAATTTTTGACTCACTCTTGTGTGTATGTTTGTATGTGTTTGTGTGTATATGTGTGTGTGTGGGGGGGTCCTGTGTGATGTTGTAGAATAAGCATAGGACTGCTATCAGGTCAGTGGTTCAAACTCAACAACCACTCCTCAGAAACCATATATAGAGTTGCTATGAGTTAGAACTGACTTAATAGCACTCAAGTATATCAACAACAATATAGATAGATAGATAGATAGACATATATATATGGAGTCACTGTGGAGTAATGTGATGGACTGTAAGGTCAGTGTTTCAAACTCATCAACCGCCCTTCAGAAACCCTATACAGGGTCATTGTGGGTCTGAATTGACTCAAAGGCACTTAAAAAAAAAACAACAACATATGAATGTATGTATTATACATATGTGTGTGCGTGGATAAATACATATGCATATATGATTCTAGAATTCAGAGGAAAGAATTTTCTTAGAGAATTTGGGGAGTCATGAACATTTAGTTATAATTAAAGTCAATGTCCACCACTCATCTGACAGATTTCCATACTATGGTGGCTTGCATATTGCTATAATGCTGGGAACTATGCCACCAATATTTCAGATGCAAGCATGACTGAAAATGAGAAATAATAGCTGCAAATATCCATTATAATCAGAATGTGGGATGTACAAAATATGAATCTAGGAGAACTGTAAGTCATCAAAAATAAAATGGAACACAGATGAATATCCTACACATTAGCAAGCTGAAATGAACTGTTACTGGCCATTCTGAATGAGACAAACATATGGCTTACTTTGTCTGAAGTGACAATTTCAAGAGGTATGGCATCATATTGATCATTAAAAAGAACACTTCACAGTCCATCTTGAAGTACAAGGCTTTTTGTGTTAGGATAGTATATAAACTCCTACAAGGAAGACAAGGTAATATGACTGCTTTTCAAACTTACACACCAACCACCAAAGGCATTAGGGGAAAAAATGAGGAGTTCTACCACCTTCTTCAGTCAAAAATTGATCAAGCATGCCATCAAGATGCAATGTTAATTGCTGTTGGTTTGAAGGTGAAAACTGGAAACAAAGAGGAAGGATTGGCAATTGAAAAATAAGGCTTTGATGATGGAAAGGATACTGGAGATTACGTAAGAGAATTTTGCAAGACTTGACACTTCTCAAAAAGCAAATGCCATTTTACAGCAACAAAAATAGTGACTATTCATGTAGACATCACCACATGGAATCCACAACAACAAAATTGAATACCTCTGTAGGAAGTGTCTATAGAGAAGCTCAATATTATCATTCAAAATTGGACCAAGACCAGATCATGGTACATACCATCAATTGCTCATATGAAAGTTCAGGCTGAAGTGGAAGAAAATTAGAATAAGTCCATGAGAGCAAAAATACAGCCTTAAATGTATTCCACCTGAATTTAGAGACCATGTGAGGAACAGATTTGACACTTTGAACATTGTACATAAAGAAAGCAAAAGTTATTAAAAAGACAGGAAAGAAAGAGAAGAACAAAGTGAATGTCAGACGAGATTCTGAAACTTTCTCTTGAATATAGAGTAAAGATGGTGAGAGAAGGACAGGGCAAGGTGGCAGACTAGGCAGAAAGGCAGTTCAGACCCTCTACAATAAAGATATGGAAAAGCAAATGAAACTGATGCAGATGATAGTCCTAGAATTCTGAGCTTCGGAAGAAGGAGTAGAGAAATGGATTGAATACTTACTGGGAGAGGAAGCTGAGCAGACGTGGTAAAAAAAAAAAAAAGGAATGACTGCTGAGTTGTGGTAGTGAACCAGACTTGCTGCAGCCATGCTCAACATTTGTGAGCAGCTTCAGAGACAGGAAAACATCCTTATGTTGCAGACACCTACCTACCTGTGGCTCACAGAGACAAAGGTGCAGTATTTTTTCTTGTTCCCTGGAAACCCGAGGCAAGGCCAACTTCCACCAGTGTATACATGCAAGGAATCTCCTGCTCTCCAAGTGGTCAGAGCTATATGGAGGAGATGCTAAGGTTGTGAGTTCCACTGAATGAGGGCGGTGCAATCCACGATAATCCCTCTTGTGTGGGCCTTGCTTCAAATCTGCAAAGATGGCACTGGCCAGTCCTGCACTAGTTCTCCCTAGAAGCAATTGAACAGATGCATGGAGTAGAGAATAAAAAAGAAAGGAGGGATGGAAGGAAAGAAAGAAAAAAGGAAGGAAACAAAAAAGGAAGGAACAAAGGAAGGGAGGAAGAAATATCCAGCATCCTTTCCATCATCAAAGCATTAATTTCCCACTCTTAATCCTTCCTCTTTGTTTCTAATTTTCACCTTCCAATCAACAGTAATATGCATCTTGATTGCATACTTGATCAATTTTTCACAGAAGAAGACAGAATAACTCAAACAAATGACCAAGTGGCAGCGCTAGAAAATATTGTTGAGGGAAAAAAATCACTGGAACTACTTCAAAAATATTCAAGAGAATGATATTTAGGTATTGCCAAATGATTGACAAAAAGGTTGAAGAAAACAAGGAAAAATTCAGCAAAGCACTACAGGAACAATCAAACAAAACAGGATAAAGGATTGAAGACAATACAAAACCTGCAAACAGAAATCCAGACAATTAATATTATGATAGCAGAAATTAACAATACATTGAAAGTGCAAAAGAGAAGATTTGAGTTGATGGAAGCCAAAATTAGTGAGCTTGGAGATAAATTTGTCAATACTAGTAGGCTCTGGTAGTGTAATGGTTACGAATCAGGCTGTGAACTGCAAGATCAGCAGTTCAAAACTACCAGTGGTTCCGTGGGAGAAAGATGAGGCATTCTGCTCCTGTAAAGATTTACAGCCTCGGAAATCCTGTGCAGGGTCGCTATGAGTCGGAACTGACTCCACGACACTTAACAACAACAACAACAGTAAGCTAGAAGAATACTCAGACATAAAAGTGTAAAAATCAGAACAAAGCCTAATATTTATGTGGGACAACATGAAGAGGAATAACTTATGGGAATTCCAGGACAGGAAGAGCCAAAAATAAAAAACCACAAAGAAAATAGTAGAAGAGCTGCTGGAATAAAATTGTGCTAACATCATGAAAGATGAAAAAATAAGCATTCAAGAAGCTGAACGAACCTTCCCAAGGTCAAAGACAAGAAAAGAATCCTGAAAGCTACCCTGGAAAAAAGAAATGCTTCCTGCAAAGGAAATCCAATAAATATTAAGCTCTGATGTCTCAGCAGAAACTAGGCAAGCAAAAACCCAATGGGGAGACATATCCAACACTCTGAATGAAAGAAAAAACAAACAAACAACCCAACCAAGAATCATATACCCAGCAAAACTATCCCCCAAATATGTTGGCAGAGAACATTTTCATATAAACAAAATTTAAAGGAAATTGTAAAAAACAGACCAACTTTACAAAAAATACTTAATGGAGTCCTTTGGACTAAGAACCAACAATAACAAACAACAACCATGATTAACATACACAGCAACACTGCCTAGATTTCAATACAGATATAGAAATATCCAATGTAGAACAAAACTATAAGACTGAATTTAGGGAATCACAGATATCAATTTATAATGAAGACAATGACAAACCAAAAAGAAAGAAAAGTATCATTACAGAATTCCAAATGGTGAGGAAGTCAAGAAGATTTCAAGATGAAACAGACTTTTTTAAAATGGGGAATAGATTAGTAAACTACAGGGTAACCTGAAAAAAAAAACCCAAACAATATATTTCCACATCAAATTAAGAAAAGGTTAATCCATGAAAATTTTGTAAGTATAAAAGCAGTGAAGAAATTGTGCAAAAATTTAATCTATCCCAGGAAATATGCCAAAAAACAAAAAGACAGAGAGAGAAAGAAACCAGCAACATACAAGCACACACAAAAAACCCACAGCAAAATAACTGCTATCAATTCATACCTATCAATAATTACACTGAACATCCCCAGAATAAATGCACCAATCAAGAGACAGAGAGTAACAGAATGGATAAAAAATAGGATCTTTCAAATGCTGTTTCCAAGAGTACATCTTACATAACAAAGAAAAATAAATTAAAAATTAAAGTATGGAAGAAATACATCAAGCTAATAGCAGTATCACTTCTTATCAGTGGAGAAAAGATTGAAGTTGTCAAGGACTTCATTCTTCTTGGATCAACTATCAGCACTCATGGAAGCAGCACTCAAGAAATCAGATGACGTATTACATTAGGCAAATCTGCTGCACAACACCTTTTTAAAGCGTTGAAGAGCAAAGATATCAGTTTGAGGACTAAAGTGTGCCTGACCCAATCCATGATATTTTCAATAAACTCATATGCATGTGAAAGCTGGACAGTGAATAAGGAAGACCACAGAAGAATTGATGCTTTTGAGTTATGGTGTTGGAGGAAAATATTGAAAGTGCCATGGACTACCAAAAGAACCAATAGATAAGTTTTGGAAAAAGTGCAGCCAGAGTGCTCCTTAGAGGCCAAGATGGCCAAACTTCGTCTCCCATACTTCAGACATATTGTCAGGAGGGACCATTCGCTGGAGAAGGATATCATGTTTGGTAAGGTGGAGGGTCAGAGAAAATTAGGAAGACCCCTAACAGGATAGATTGGCCACGTGGCATCATCAATGGACTCAAGCGTGGCAGTGAGGTTGGCCCAGGATCAGGCAGTGTTTCGTTTTGCTGTGCATAAGGTTGCTATGAGTTGGTACCAACTCAATGGCACCTAACAGCAACAATGATAGCAGTAAAAAAATAAGCATTAGTGGCAATATTAATTTGTGATAAAATATAATTTAAGGCAAAACCAGCATAAGAGGCAAAGAAGAACATTATTTCATGATTAACGTGTTAAATGAACAAGAGTCAACTGGGCAAGAGGACATAATCATAATAAATATCTATGGTCAATGAAAGACCCTCAAACTATATAAATTAAACTTTTGGAAAAGGATAAAAGAAGTAGAAATAAATTGAATAAAGAAACTGAACACAATCAACTTGACATCATAGATTTACACAGAGCACTCAACCCAACTACAGCATAATACACATTCTTTTCCAGTGTACATGGAACAGTCTCCAGAATAGAAAATATGTTAGCCTACAAAGCAAGTCTTAATAAATTAAAAAGCATCAAAATACTACTAACCATCTTTTCAGATCATAATGCTATAAAATAAGAATTCAACAATAGGAATATCAAGGGAAAAAACCAAATACATAGAAATTGAAAAACACACAAATACAGCTAGAATGCTCCTTAGGAGCCAGGATGTCCTGAGTTGGTCCTTACAATTCAGACATATTTTAAGGAAAGACCAGTCCCTTGAGAAAGACATGATGCAAAGTCAACGTGAAGGATGAGTGAAAAAGAGGAAGATCCCCAATGAGCTGGATTAGTAGAGTAGTAACAACTCATGCTTAACAACAATTGTGAGGATGTTGCAGGACTGGGCAGTGTTTCATTCTATTGTGCATAAGGTCGCTATGCGTCGTAACAGAGTTGATGGTACCTAATAATAGCAACAACAAAACAACAAGCTGTCAGAGGATCTTAAGTCGGTAAACTTTTTTTCCCCTGAAAATACACATAAATAAGCCGTGATTTTACTTTAACCCATTGATTCGCCATTGAAATCCCATGGGGACAAAGTCCAATATGCACTTCCCTCTGCATTCTTTTTACTCACAATTCTAACCTTTTCACACTTGGTTCTTTTGACTGGAGACACCTCCCTTTCATGTCTGTGTTAAATTTCTGTTTTTGTTGTTAAGTGCTATTAAGTCAGTTTCAATTCATAGAGACCCTGTATAAACTGATGGGTTTGAGCCACTGACCTTTTGGTTAACTGTCCAACACTTACCCTACAGTGCCACACCAGGATTCCTAGGGCTTTCAAAATATCACAAACTGAGTGGCTTTAAAGAACATAACTTTATTTACTCACTGTTCTAGATCTGAAAAGTAGAAACCCAGGATGTCAGGTGGGTCATTCGCTCTCTGTCCACTCTAAGGGAAAATAGTTCCTTGTTTCTTCTATTAGAGCTATCTGGCAATACTTGTTAGGCCTTGGTTTGTAGATTCACTCTTCATATGTTTGTCTTCTCTCTGTGTGTCTCTTTGTGTTTTGTGTCCTCTTGTATAAGGACATCACTCAAACGGGATTAGGCCTCACCCTACTTTTGCATGGTCTCATGATAACTTAATTGATAACATCTCAATGACCATATTCTAAGGAATGTTTAGGACATCAACATATCTTTTGGGGAACATAATTAAATCAATATAGTGTCTGCATCTGGCACTGAAATTTCCACTATATTTTTCAATGTTTGCCCCAATGTATAATGATGAATTCCACAGCCAAGTTGTATAATGAATTGCACATCCAAGTTGTCTTAAATGTTGTCTCCAGATCTCAAATTCTTACCAAAGTACTGGGGTGAGAATTTGACTCAGTGGTACCAACGATTTCATTTTCTTGATCAAGTCTTTCACATGAGACACATAAACGGCATTGGCAATAGTGAGAGCTGTTTTAATTACTCAATAGAACACAGATCATCACAAAAAACTTCATCATAAGATTAGAAAAATTATTTGGCTTAAAACTGTCTTGGTGGGATATACATCTCATACAGGTGTCAGCTCTCTGTGACATGGGTAAAGTCTCCAAGAAATTTCTTGCATCCAGTTTTGTATTCCAAGAATGGTCTATTTCTCTGCAAAGAATGAAATACAACATTTCCTGCCTGATCACCAGGAGAGGGAATTTGTCAGAAATGGAGGACCAGCCTAGGACTGTATCTCTTAAACCCTGCTCCTTATTTAAGCAAACCATTAGGCTTCATAGGGGGAGATACAATGGTTAGTTTGAAAGTCAATGATGCTACCAGGAAGGAAATCATGGGGGAAAATTATAGCCCTTTAGGCTATCTGAGGGATTGCCTCCTCTCATTTAGTAACATCAACCTTTATTTATGTGATGATAATTGCCTATACAACTCATTTAAATATTTAAACATCATATCTAAGTAGCATTATTCCAGACCTTTTATTTTTTCTTTTGGTAGTATAGTGGATTATGACCTGAGCTGCTAACATCTAGGTCAACAATTTGACTCTCTCAGAGCCGCTCCGTGGGAGAAAGATGAGATTTTCTGCTCCTGTAAAGATTTACAGCCTTGGAAACCTTACACAGTTTCACTAAAAGCTGGAACAGACTTATTGGCACACAACCACCACCACCAAATACTGGGTTGTTTTTGTTTTGTGTTGTTTTGTTTATGTCTGTAAGGTTTTTAAGTTTGTATATGCATAACTTTGTCCAATCATTATCTCACTCAGTTTATTTTCTTAATAGAAACATATCCTTATATTTTCTCTTTGCTCCATATTTATTTATTTATTTTTATAGAAGGAGCTCTGGTAGCGTAGTGGTTATGAATCGGCCTGCAAACCGCAAGGTCAGCAGTTAGAAACTACCAGTTGTTCCGTGGGAGAAAGATGAGGCGTTCTGCTCCCGTAAAGATTTATAGCCTCGGAAACCCTGTACAGGGTCGCTATGAGCCAGAACCGACTCCACGGTACATAACAACAACAACAACATAGTCTATCTATTTCCCAAATGTCCTAGAAGTTTAGACAAGGTAGACTGGGATCTTCAAACTTAACTGCTATGCTTTCTGCCTCTATTCTCAACAAAGCAGTCCCTGAGCGTCTTGGTTTGTCATTGTGCCCATAGTCTCTGGGCCTGCAGTTTAATGATAATGCTTTTGATTATCTCTAGGTTAGTTTCCATCACGTTTTGTGCTGCTGTTTTCTTTTTAAAAATTAACCTACGATTAGAGAGGTGATAAATGAACCACTATATTATTGTTGTTAAATGCTGTTCTGGCTCAGTTCTGGCTCACAGAAACCCTGTATAAAACTTCTGAGGAGAGGTTGATGGGTTTCGACCACTGATCTTGTGGTCAGCAGTCCAGTTCCACAAAACAAGATTCTCAATTATATGAACTCAGTAATTTTTTTGAAAGGATTTAATCAGATAAAAGAAAACTTGATTTCAGACTTTTATGGGTCAGAAAAATTTGAAGGAATTTCCTTTGGGTTTGAATGCAACTCTGGCCCACAGACATCAAATCAAATAGGAAGTGTCCTGGTGTCATGTCCTGAAACACTGTACCTCTACTGGGAACAGCAAAAAGAGATAGAACACTGCAATTATGAAAGTTGTTTTTCACTTATTTCCCGTGCTCTTACTCCTCAAAGACTGGGAAAAATGAATTATTTCATTAGCCTTTTGTAAAATATAAGTGACTTTCTGCATGTGGTTTTGGTTATCAAATCACAAATTTCAGTTTTATGACATTTATTTTAGTTTTTCACTCAGGGTAGGACTTCACTTAAAACAAGGACATCTAGATTAATACCCTGGAACAAATTACTGAAACTTTGTTTCCACTAGTATTATGTATGTAACAGTGTTGACATCTTTGGGGAATTTTCAGAATGAAGCTGCTATATATATTACCTATTAATTATATGTAATATATAGATTCATCACATATGGATAAAATTGCAGATTATTTGAGTGTATATGTGTGTGTGTGCATATTCATCAAAATGTGAACTCATATAAGGGTGTTATATTACATTGTTGTTGTTGTCAGGTGCCATCGAGTCGGAATCGACTCATAGCGACCCTATGCACAGCAGAACGAAACAATGTCCGATCCTGGGCCAACCTCACTACCGCCGCCACACTTGACACCATCAATGATGTCACCTGGCCAATCCATCTCATTGGGGGTCTTACTCTTTTTCTCTGACCCTCCATATTACCCAGCATGACATCCTTCTCCAGCAACTGTTCTCTCCTGACAATATGTCCAAAGTATGAGAGACAAAGCTTAGCCATCCTGGCCTCCAAGGAGCACTCTGGTTGCACTTCTTCCAAAACAGAT
>NW_006408611.1:7085742-7087866 GCF_000296735.1 Chrysochloris asiatica
TTGGACCTCCTCATTTCTCCCATTTGCTTTAGTATCTCTATGCTGGAGAGCAAGTTTCAGTGTCTCTTCTGACATCCATTTTGACCTTTTTCTTCTTTCTTGTCTTCTCAATCACTTTTTGCTTTCTTCATGTATGATGTTCTTGATGTCATGCCACAACTCTTCTGTCCTTCATTCTTTAGTGTTTAATGTATCAAATGTGTTCTTCAGATGACCTCTAAATTCAGGTGGGAAATACTCAAGGTCATATTTTGGCTCTCGTGGACTTGTTTTCATTTTCTTCAGCTTCAGTTTGAATTTTCACATGATTAATAAATTCGGAGCTATTATTACTAGTTATAGAAATTTAGAGCAGACCTTCTATAGCATCTGAATCTATTAGACCCATGTTCTACTCACTATTCCGCAGCAAAATCAAGGAGCATTGCTGACATGTTCTTAAGAGCTCAACATTTGTATGTTGCTGATGTACATGCTGTTGAGTCAGTTCTGACTCATAGCAACCCTGTATGTAGTTTCTGAGGAGTGACAGGTGGGCTTGAACTGCTAACCTTGTGGTTGGCAGTCTAGTGTATAACTTACATCACCACTCCCAGACTACACCAACACTACACCACATTTATATGAGGACACACACCTTTTTACCCCACTATTATATCCTTGCCAACACCCAGTTAAAATCTATTCACATTCATTTTGATTTTGTTGTAAGTGCCGTTGGGTCACTTCCAATTCATAGCAACCTTGTGCAGGGTTTCAAGGAACGGCTGGTGGGTTTGAACCACCAACCTTTTGGTTAGCAGGTCAGTACTTATCTGACAGCACCAGACTCTATCAATCTCTCTCTTGCTTTCTACATACATATATATATGTAAGGACGCTTTCAACTCAGTTTATACATATGTATGGGATGTTTCTAAAATGTTTGGAGAGGATTTTTAAAACTAACCTAAAAATAAACAGGAACATGAGAGAAGAATTCTGTCAAAACTGTTAGGGCTCTTCAGGATCTTTCAGACAACTCACAGAAATAATTCCTGAACAGACACCTGCTCAATAGAGCATTTTTTTTCTATTACATAAAAAAAAAAAAAAAAAACCTGTTTATTATAGCATGTGAGACAGATAGTCCATGTCATTAATTCAGCGGCTATATACTGATAATAATTTTATGAAGTTTTTCTCTCTTTCTGTCAAAACCCAGGTCTATGACAGTCTCTCAATTAGTCCAAATTTCATTTAATACCAAGTTTGCCTTGAATTCCAAAATTGATTATCTAGTATAGCAGTAATCACTACTAACTGTCAAAAATTAGTCATTTTTCCATGTTCCAGATTTATTGTGGCCTTACCTTTGCTGGCTTCTGTGTTCAAGTGGGACCACATTACTGATCTGGACAATGTGCTGTGAGAAGCAGGTATAACATGTGACATCTATTGTTTAGAGTATGCTATTCCTGGTGTAACACCCTTCAAAAACCTTTTCTGCTAGCAAATCAATGACCTTTTCTATATTCCTGAGTTTCTGACTGATGGTAATAAGCAGAACATCTCGGCTACTTCGCAATAAACAAGTGCTATAAGTGAGGAATAAAATTGTTTTTTCAGTGGTGCACTAACAGACATATGTGCACCAGTGTTCAGCATTGCACTATTCACAATACCCAAAATGTGGAAACAACTTAAAAGTCCATCAATGGATCAATATTTATAAAACAAAAAAGCGATACGTACATATGATGTAGTAGTCAACCAGAAAAATAAATAAAGCATTGACACACACAGCCATATTAAAGCTTTGAAAGCCTAAGCTGAGTGAGAAAGGCTAATTATGAAATGACAAATATTATGTAATCTCTCATATAAAACAACAAGTATCAGAAAATCTATAGAGAACAAGGTTTATTAGTGGTTATCATAAATAGGTGAAAGGCGGAGAAGGGAAGGCGTTATTTTAAATACCCCCAGGGTCAGCCATAAGGTACAGGTTTCAGTGGAACTTCCAGACTAAAACAGACTAGGAAAAATGAGAGATGGACAACTTATAAAAGATTAGTCACTGAAAACCTTAGGAGTAGCAGAGGGTCATTGTTAGACATAGTGCCAATGAAAACCTTGTGAATA
>NW_006408611.1:7088332-7101835 GCF_000296735.1 Chrysochloris asiatica
CACCAATCACTAAAGCCAATGATAATAAAATGAAGAATTCTACCAACTTCTTCAGTCTGAAATTGATCAAACATGGAATCAAAATGTACTGACAACTATTGGTGATTGTAATGTGAAACCTAAAAAAAAAAAAAAGGAAGGCTCAGTAATTGGAAAATAATACCTTGGTGACAGAAATTATACTGGAGGTTGCATGATAGAATTTTGCAAGACCAATGACTCATTTATTGTAAATACTTTTGTTCAGCAAAAATGGGGACCATACCCATGGCCCTCACCAGATGGAACACACAGGAATCAAGCTGACTACATCTATAGGAAGAGATGTTCGAAACACTAATAGAACTAATCAAAACAAGGCCCAGGAGCCGATTGTGGAACAGACAATAAATTGCTCGACTGCAAGTTCTAACTAAAGATGAAGAAAATAAAAGCAACTCCAATAGACACAAAATATGACCTTGAGTATATGACTCTGAATTTAAAGACTGTCTCAGGAACTTATATGATGCATTAGGTACTTTTGTTAGACCATAACTGTTGTGGGATGACATCAAGAGCATGATACAGGAAGAAAGCAAAAGGTCATTAAAAAGCCAGGAAACAAAGAAAAGACCAAAATGGATGTCAGAAGAGAACGAAACTTTCCCTTAAGTACACAAGAGCTAAAGCAAATGGAAGAGATCAGAAAATAAAAGAGCTGAAAATAAAATTTCATAGGTTAGCTCAAGAAGACAAAATTAATCGTGCTTATGAAATGTGCAAACACCTGGATTTAGAAAACCAATCAGGAAAAACATGCTCAGCATTTCTCAAGCTGAAAGAACTGAAGAAAAAATCCTAGTCTCAACTTGCAACATGAAAGGATTCTATGGGCAAAATATTGGATGATGCAGAAAACATCAAAAAAAGATTAAAGGAAGACACAGTCATTGTATCAAAAAGAAATAGTTGATGTTCAACCATTTCAATAGGCAGCATATGATCAAGATTCAATGACAGTGAAGGAAGAAGTCCACGGTGCACTGAAAGTACAGGTGGAAAACAAGGCTCCAGGAATTTATGAAATGCATGCTGAAATCTTTCAACAACTGTTGTAGCAATACAGTCACTCACTTGTCTATGTCAAGAAATATAGACAACAGTTACTTGGCCAACTGATTGGAAAAACTATGAATAACATTGGGAAGAATGAATATTTCAGAACATATAATTGTAATTATGAAGAAACTGTACATAAACCAGGAGGAGGTCATTCAAACAGAACAAGGGGATGCTGAATGGTTTAAAATCAGGTTGTGCACCTGAGTTATATCATTTCGCCATAGTTTTTCAATCTTTATGCTGAACACATGCATGACCTGAGAAGCTGGATTATATGAAGAAGAATCTGACATCAGGATTCTATGAAGACTCAGTAATAAACTGTGATGTGCAGATGATAAAACCTTGCTTGCTGGAAGTGAAGAGGATTTAAAATACTTAGTGATGAAAATTAAAGATCACAGTCTTCAGCATGGATTGTACCTCAATACAAGGAAAATAAAGACTGTCACAACTGGCCTAATAAATAATATGGTAAATGAGAAAAGTTTTAAGTTATCAAAGACTTCATTTTGCTTGGATCCACAATTGACACTCATGGAAACAGCAGTCCAGAAATCAAACGACATATTGCATTAGGAAAATGTGCTGCAGAAGACCTCTTTAAAATGTTCATGAGCAAAGATCCCAGCATCAGGAATAAGCCGCTCTTGTCCTATGGTATTTTCAATCACCTGATATTCAGGTGAAAGTTGAACGATGAACAAAGAAGACTGCAGAAGAACAAATGCATTAAAATTATGGTGTTAGAGAAGAATATTAAAAGTACCACGGAATGCCAGAAAATGAAATAAATCTGTATTAAAAGAAGTATAGAAGACTGCTCCTAGATGCTGAAACTTCACCCTCAAACTTCACACATTATTAGGAAGAGCCAGTCCCTGAAGAAGGACTTTATGCTTGGTAAAGTGGAGGGTGAAGGATCCAAGGAAATGGATTGGCACAGGGGCTCAGCAATGGTCTCAAGTCTAACAGGACAGAGCAGTATTTCATTCTGCTGTGCATAGTGTCACTAAGAATAGGAACTGACTCACTGGCATCTATCAACAATGACATAATGCTTTGAAATTAGTCACCCGGCATTTAGTAAAGTAGAAGTGAGGCTCACTTTTACATCTGGGTTAATTTGATGCCCAGGGATTAAATTCCCTTAGGTTTGACACAAGCAAATATAAATTTTCTATACCCTGCTCTATCTGTCAACGACTCACCTTTTTCCTTCATCTTTGTGGTGTAGAAACCTGATACAGGTGTTTTGTGTACCTGTATACATATGTGTTTGTGCATGTGTGTTTGATATGGTTTGCCTTCAGCTACTGACTACCTTTAAATGATATTAAAAACAAATTTGTGCACTCACCAAAAATGAGTCTCTCAATATTTTTTCTTTTCTATTCTAGTTTATGCGGCTAGATAATTTATTGAGAAGAGGTTTTATAGCACTCAGCTGGAAACTTGCCACTAATCTTCTTTGGCTTGATAAGCCTATGCCAGTTTCTTTGGTTTGCCATCTCCCCTCTCCTTTCTCTCTGTTTTACCCTTTACTAAATTGATTCTCACTAAATGAAAGAACAAAAACACGTCGATTAATCAAAAATGGGTTTAACTTTAATAATTTACTATGTAATTTCATAGAACCCTTTTAATGATGCTTAATTTTCTTAATGCTCTTAATCCTCTGTTAGAAAAATGTTAATAATACTACACATTATTATATTTGGGGGAGAAATATGTTCCTGCAAGTAATTGCTTAATTACTTTAGTGGATTTTGCACTGTCGACTTGATGTGCCTCTCCATCTGTTTTGGTTAATTTATTGAATTTGTGCCATTTCACAAAAGAGCTACTGGAAGACACATGAGATAGGAAGTGGATTAGGTCAGCAGCCTTAGGCTTTGGGAATACAGGGTATTTTAGAGACTCAAGTCAGCCCACTGAAATGTAAAATCCTGGATATTGATAATGAATTCTTATGTCTGATTTCAACTTTCTATTATCTACATCTAACTGTTCAATGGAATGTCTCAGTTTTTCCTAATATAAAGTAGAACTAAGATTTCATTTAAATGGCCGTTTTTTAAAATGACATGTACTTTTTAGGAACTGGATTATTGTATTGTTAAGTCAGTTCCAAGGGGCTTCTGGTGGGTTTGAACTTGTGACCTTGTGATTAGCAGTCCAGTGCTTACCCTACAGTGTCACAACAGGACCCAAGGAACTGGAGGTTGTTGTTGTTGTTGTGTGCCATAGAGTTGGTTCTGATTCATAGTGAACCTATATAGGATTTCCAAGGAGAGGCTGGTGGGTTTAAACTATAAACCTTGTGGTTAGTAGTCCAGTGCTTATCCTGCAGTGCCACACCAGAACTCAGTGGCTCACAATTTTGTTGCCTGGTTTCTCTATGAAGTTACTATTGTTGTTGTTACTATTAGGTGCCATTGAGTCAGTACTGACTCACAGCGACCCTACACACAACAGAATGAAACACTGCCAGTCCTGGGCCAACCTCACAAGCATTGCTATATTTGAGCCCACTGCTGCTTCCACTGTGTCAATTCATCTCATTGGGTTTCTTCCTCTTTTTCTCCAACCCTACACTTTACCAAAAATGATATCCTTCTCCAGGGACAGGTCCCTCCTGATAATATGTCCAATATTTGAAAGTCAGAGTCTGGCCATCCTGGCTTCCAGCGAGCCCTCTGGCTGTACTTCTTTCAACACAGATTTGTTGGTTCTTTTGGCAGTCTATGGTAATTTTAATAGTCTCCTCCAACACCATAACTCAAATGTATCAGTTCTTCTATAGTCTTCCTTATTCACTGTCCAACTTTCATATGCATATGAGATTACTGAAAATACCATGACTTGAGTCAGACACACCTTAGTCCTCAAACTGTTATCTTTGCTCTTCAACACTTTAAAGAGGTCTTGTGCAGCACATTTGCCTAATACAAGACTTCATTTGATTTCTTGACTAGAGCTCCCATGAATGTTAATGGTTGATCTGAGCAAAATGTAGTTTTTGACAACTTCAATCCTTTTTCCATTTATATGGTTGCTGTTTAATGATCCAGTGGTGAGGATTTTTGTTTTCTTTACATTGAGGTGCTGTGGTCTTTGATCTTCATCAGTAAGTATTGTAAGTCCTCTTGGTTCTCAGAAAGCAAGGTTATTATCATCTATCACAGGTTAATGATTCTTTCTCCAATCCCTATGCCATGTTTTTTCTTCATATAATCCTGCTTCTTTGATTCTCAGGTTGAATAAGTATGGTGAATGGATACAACCCTGGCACACTCCTTTCCTAATTTTAAACCATTTAGTGTTCCCTTGTTCACCACGAGTGACCCTGCTGGTACTTAAAGTGCCTGTAGCCTAGCTTCCACAATCACAGCAACATGTACACCACCACAGTATGACAGACTGACAGATAAGTGGTGGGGAGTTATTATAACACAAGCAAAAGTAACTGGATAACTCATTTGACATCCCGTTCCTTAAATGAAGATTCTTGGGTGGTAAAACAGAAGACGATTGCTATCCTGAAGATTAGTGGTCAAGCCCACTAGTGGAGAGATAGAAGAAAGCTAGGACATTTCATGTACACAAATACTTTAACTAAGAAAACCCTATGGAGCAATTCTACTCTATAGTACATAAGAATACCATAAGCCTGAATAAAATGCACAGCAATGGATTTGATGTATTTTGGTGTTTTTTTTAATATTGTTTGTGGTGGTTTACCCTGTCTCTAAACTCGGCTGCAGTACTCTATCCACTGATAACCTGATCTTCTTTCTGACTTTTAAACCAGAAAGAATTTTTTCATATACAAATTGGATCAAATATACTATGGATCAAATAGAATAGGACTGACACTAGCATTTTAAGAACTTCCTGAAAATTTCCTTGCGTATTTTTCAACCTCAAGAACCATAAACCAAAATCATTATCTGTTTCTGTAATACTGGTATCCTGAATGGTCACACTTTATTTTAGGATATCAATGTTTCTTCTTTCAAGGGCACATAACTTCTTAGGGTAGTGAGGTAGGGTATAAACTCTTTTGGATTTTTGTGTGACCCGGTATGTAAGCTAAACTAAACTTGGTTCCAATTCTGGTTCCACCAAGTTTGGACAATGTATTTACTATCTCTGATTCCCATTTACCACCTCCGCAAATCTGGGATAATAGTATTTATCACATTTGGTTGTTGTATAGGATAAATGAAATAAGAAGCAGAAAGTGATTATTGAAATATTTGATACATAATACACACTTCAAAAATTGTAGCTTGGAAAAGAGAGTATAACTCAAAATTTAATTTACTGAAATACCATTTCAACTGGAGAATCTAATTTGTATCTCAGTCGGGTATTTAAAATCATTTGAAAACTACCTTTCTGCCCTATTTTAAAATTTAATAGTACAATGACTTTTAAATAACCACATAATGGTTCCTAACTTTATTTTTGAGATTCATGGAATAAAACCATGTCATGCATAAAATAAGGAAAAAGTAAGTCACTGGTGTGATAGTTAATGGTTAAGAAATGTCTCTCTACCATTAAAATAAAGTGAAAAAATAAATAAGGAAGGAAAGAAAAAAGAAGGAAAGAAGGAAGGGACAGTTTGCTGATTCCTGTGGCTAAGTACCCCACCAATGCAAATTTCAATCTACTACCACCTGTTGATTTGCAAAATCGATTCTTGTAAACCAGAGGAGCCATCTTGAGCACATAATTGGAAGAATTAATAAATTTAATCAAAAATTTAAAGGGTATCCATTACACAAGAAAAATTAAGAAGCATTGGTTTTAAAAATAAAGCCTAAGCTTATATGAAGTGAAGGGAGATGCACAACAATGCACAAACTTGCAGATAGTATCCATTTGACCTAGCTTCAATGGCTTGATAATGAGAACTCTACCAGAGGAAGGTTAAAAACAAAAAAAACTGACAACGGAAACAAGTATAAATTGCTACAATTTGATGAACTTGACCTATATTTATAGATGTAGTAGTCCAAAATACCAACTGAGATGGAAGGAATCTTCACATCAAGGATCACTGCCATCCCCTCTGTACACAGGGTTGATAGGGTGGGGCAACTTAAACATTGACTATTTAAATGGGGGTGATTAAAGGCATGAAGTGATTGGCTTACAAGTTTTCAAGAGGGAGTTTAGTTTCAGAGTGTAGATGGGAAGGTAGAATCCCCACTGACTAGTTTTCACCTTGTCTAGATGGGTCTGGTGAAAGGAGATAGGGACAAAATTCTTGTAATTCAATAATGAGTAATTGTCATCCTGACTAACTGTGACTGTCACAATTATAAAGGTATCAGTTTTGTTATGAAAAGGGGGAAGTAGTTAATCCTACACTCCAGGAACAGAGGACCCTAGGACCTTCAAGGGAGAGGAGCTTGAGCAGAATTTGGGACCCTATCCAGAGAAACAGTGACATCAGAGATGGAGGCAGAGATGATAGATGAAGCAGCTGAGGACTCTAGACTCATAGAAAGATAAAGACTGTGTGCTGGTGGCTAGGAGGCAAGCTTTTAGAATTTGCTCTTTGGTTGTTCAAATAATTATATATTCCTTAGGGTTTTTGCATATATCCAAAGAAAAATAGAGGGAATAGAAGCAAATACTGTTGAAAGGAGGGGGTTGTAATCATTGCAATGAAATGATGAATGTAAAACTGATGTTCTCCCATGTAAACTATCACTCAGTTCACAATAAAAACTTACAATAAATATATAAAAAATAAAGCCCAAATCTCATCATTTAAAATATAGTGTTTCTTTTCTTTTTCCGTTCATTTTTCCCCATTCTGAAGTCAAATGTGTTTGCTTTTTAATTTCCCACAGTTATACTATTGTATTGGATCAATAGCTGAATATTCTCCCTTCTCTATTTCTACCACTCCTAATTGTAATAAAATTTCAGGTTTCTTTTTAAATTTAACTGTAGTGGGTACACCATACCTAGAAGGCTTCTATCCCTTTCCCAAATTTAGTCAATCCGATTCATTACTGTTTTGTCCTATTTTCTCAATTATTTTTCCATGTGACCCATTCAAATGTCATTTTAAAGAAGATATTGAGTGCTTTAAAGTCATGCCACTTAACACTGTAACTGATTAATTGTTGTTGTTGTTGTTGTTATGTGCCGTCGAGTCGGTTCCGACCCATAGCGACCCTGTATAGGGTTTCCGAAGCTGTAAATCTTTATGGGAACAGAAAGCCTCATTCTCCCGTGGAGCAGCTGGTAGTCTCGAACTGCTGACTTTAAGGTTTGCAGCCCGATTCATAACCACTACGCTAGCAGAGCTCCTTAATATATAAGCACAATTGTCTACAAACTCATTTGCAAATATTTAAAGTTTTGATATTTTGTGTATGATGATTTCTTGTGTAGCCACTCTTTTATTATGTTTATTAAATTATTACAAAAATGTTTCTTTTAAGGTTAATCTATGATATTTTTTAAAATATGCTATTGCTTAGAATTAATGTTAACTGTTTGCACTACCCAAGAAGTCTTACACTTGTATTAGAATGTACAAAATTAAAAAGCCTAACAGTAGCAAGTATTTCAAGAAGATGGAGCAACTGGTACTCTTATGTGACTCGAAATGGTAAAACTACTTTGGAAAACAATTTTATAGTTCCTTAAAAAAATTAAATATACGCTTACTATATAATCCTGATGTGGTAATGGGAGCTAATGCACCAGATTGCATGTTTCCACTTTACCAAGTATGATATCCTTCTTGAGGGACTGATCCCTCTTGACAACATGTCCAAGGAACAAGAGATGAAGTCTGTCCATCCTCCACACTTCAAATGAAGTACTTCTAGAAGTACTTCTCCAATATAGATTTGTTTGCTCTAGCAGTTCATGGTATTTTTAATATTCCTCGACAACACCATGATTCAAATGCATAAGTTCTTTCAAGGTCTTCTTTATTCAATGTTCACATGCATATGTCGTTGTTGTTAAGCGGCATCGAGTCGGTTCCAATTCATAGCGACCCTATACTGGGTTTACGAGGCTGTAAATCCTTATGGGAGCGGAAAGCCTCATCTTTCTCCCATGGAGCCGCTGGTAGTTTTGAACTGCTGACCCTAAGGTTCGCAGCCTGATTCGTAACCATTATACTGTCAGAGCTCCTTCACATGCGTATGAGGTAATTGAAAATACCATGGTTTGAATCAGGAGTACCTTGGTCCTAAAAGAGACATCTTTACTCTTTTAACACTTTAAAGAGGCCTTTTCAACAAATTTGTCTAATATAATACGTCCTGTGATTTCTTGACTGAGGGTTGATTGTGGAGTCAAGCAAACTCAAGACTGTGACAATTTCAGTATTTTCTACATTTATCATGATGTTACTTAATGGTATGGTTGTGAGGATTTTTGTTTTCTTTTCATTGAGGTGCAATCCATACTGAATGCTGTTGTCTGATTTTCATCAGTATTTTAAATTGTATTTGCTTCAAGCAAGCAAGGCTGTGCCACTTGTATGTCAATCCTAATGCCACATTCTTCTGCATATAATCCAGTTCCTCAGATTATGTGCATAACATACTATTTGAATAATTTCACAACTGTCCTGATTTAAAACCATCCAGTGCCCTTGTACCACTCTTAATGACTGCCTCTTGGTCTATTTACAGATTGTGTATGAGCAAAATTAGTGTTCTGGAATAGTCATTCTTTATAACGTTATCCACAGTTTGTTATGATCCACATAGTTGAATGCCTTCACATAATTAAAGCATACATATTTCTGGTATTCTCTGCTTTTAGATAATGTCCTTCTGACTTCAGCTAGGATATTCCTCAATCTAGGTCCTCTTCTGACTCTGACTCTATTTTTCTGTCCTTCATAATATACTTTTTTTTTCTAAAATATGTATGTTGAATACTTTAATTAATTTTCAATAACATAAACAATTTTAGTAGCAACATTACCCTCTTTTAATTTGGGTAATCACAGAAGAAAAAATAAAAGTAAATGTTCAGTGCTTATATTTTGTAACACAAACTGCCTGATTTAAACTATTTATTTCTATTATTGAAAATGTATGATTTCGTGTGCTATTTCATAGAAACACTGCAATAGAAAACAGTTCGTTGAACTTTCAATATTTTATCATATAGTAAAATTGTCTTTACTCATGAAGAAGAATGTCATACTATTTGGCTACTCATTTTAAACTCAAATCACTATAGTAAGAAAAAATAAGAAGTTATCTATGCTATTTGTATAAAATGTCTTTCTTACCTTTATACTCCAGATATTTTTCTGATTTTCTCATCTAAAAGAGTTTGCCAGGGAAAATCTAGGCATGATATCCTTTATTTGAATGTGTTGAGAACACAAGGAGCAAACTCAATATACACATACAATTATTTCTCCCAGTCAGAAAATGTTCTTCTACTGCATCATTAAAGGCTGCTTCTCTTTCATGTGTTCTGTAGTCTTCTTAAAGAACTGTCATTATTTCTATATTGAATGATTATCATTTTATCCAAATATCATATGCTCATTTTTCATGGTTTTATTGCATATACATGATCTGTTAGTAGTTCTGTTGAAACACAAATACCAACAGTTAATTGCTTTAAAGAACAAAATTTTAATTTCTCAAAATTTTTGAGGTTGAATGTACAACAATGTTTCTCAAACTCGAACATTCCTTCCTGTCCTAAGCCTAGGCCATTTCTTGGTTCCCTAGCAATCCTCACAATGCACTTGGCTTTCCCTGTGTAGACTTGTAACTATCTGTGTGTGTTCTGCTCTTTTTTTTTTTTTTTTTTTAATCACACAAATGTAATTAGGTTTAGAATTCCCTCTATACTGGTACTTACTCAAATGATTTATTATATCACATTAGATTGTGTTGTGGAAGATGATATTACATTAGTTTAGGTTACATCTACAGATATGTTGTTATTGTTGTTTTTGTATAGTGCCATCAAGTCAGTTCTGACTCATAGTAAGTGTGTAGGGTTTCTGAGACCGTAAATCTTTGTGGGTGCAAAAACTCTTAGATTTTTCCCATGGAGCATCTAATGGATTCAAACCTCCCACCTTCTGGTTCACAGTCCAGTGCCTACCCTATAGAGCCACCATGTTCCCCATCTACAGGTATAGGGTTTAGAATTCCAATGTAAGTGATTTTTGGGTGGGTACAATTAATTCTATAATAATAGTGTATATAACTTAAATATTTATGTTCAATATTCAATTTATTTTCTCTCTTGCATATTTTAAATTATCTATTTTAGAAGTAGTATGACTGGATTGCTCCTTGGAAGAGATGATAGAGAGACTTTGTTTTTCATACCGAGGGTATGTTGCCAAGAAGGGCGAGTTCCTGTCAAAGGATATCATGCTTAGGAAAGGAGAGGGTCAGCAAAAAAAAAAAGGAAAAATCCTCAGTGAGATGGACTGACACAGTGGCAACAAATGTGGGTGAGGACCAAACATGCAGAACAAGGCAGTGTTTCTCTCTGCTGTACACAAGGTCACTATGAGCTGGAATTGGCTCTATGGCACCTAAGAACAACAGTATATGTTTTTATTTGTTGTTAGCTTATACCTTGATAATTATCTTCAACACATACATGTCATTTTACATATGATACTTTTTTTTATTCTTTTCTCTCTTCATGGCCATTTCTATATGGTAGAATCCATGAAGTCTTGCCTGATACTGGAAATACCAAATTGTTAAATAGCTGTGTGTAAGAATTTTCAATAGGCTACTTTTCTACTTAGGAGTAGGTTTCGGTTTTTTAGCTATATATATTCATGTTATATACTTTTCTTCTGCTACTTTCAAAACATTGAATTTTCCTATTAATGAAACTTGATTACTGACATTTAAGAATAATCATTAGTTTTCTGCTCCTTTTCATATTATGTCTCTAAATCCTATAACATGTCTCCCTACTTAAAATGTTAATAATAAATTTATGTCTCTTCAGAATTGATTTTCCAACTTACATCTGTTTGTTGTGTTGCGGTTTAGTGCTTTCAAGTTTGTTCTGACTCATAGCGATCCTCTACAGGGTTTCCGGTAAGTGTTTGGTAGATTTGAACCGATGAACAGCGCAGTTCAAACTGACCTTGTGGTCCAGTGCTTATCCTACACTGCCACACCAGAACTATACTGAGGCATAATTAGTAAATGGAACGTATCTAAAATGAACATCTGGAAAATATTTATATGTACAAAAGCACACAAACACACATATATACATATATACAAGTGTATATATGGAGCTCTGGTAGCGTAGTGGTTACGAATAGGGCTGCAAACAGCAAGGTCAGCAGTTCAAAACTACCAGCTGTTCTGCGGGAGAAAGATGAGGCTTTCTGCTCCCGTAAAGATTTACAGCCTCAGAAATCCTGTACAGGATCTCTATGAGACAGAACCGAATCCATGGCACATAACAACAACAATAACAAGATATACATAGATACATACACATATGTATATATATTTATATACACATATGTGATAATATTTTATCTTAGAAGATAACAGTAAGAAAATATGGCCAATATAATCCAAACAGAAAAAAATTTAAATGACATTAAATAGACTTGTTGGTGTTAAGTTCTGTCTAGTCAGTCCAAGTAGTGACTGGTGCATTTATACTGATGATCTTGTGGTTAGCAGTCCAGTACTCCAAAATATATAACATGACATTCATAAAATAATTTTTTTAAAAATGAAACATCACAGAGATAATCTTATGAGTTATGATAATAAATACAAATCATTAAATCATTTGATTAAAACATAAAAAATCTCCAATTGGATTAAAGTATAAAATTCAGTTATGTCATTTTTTGATGAATATTCTTAGGCAAAACCAAGTTGGTCAAACATAAACAAAAAGAAAGCAGGAACACAAAGCTGGCATCTTATATGCTAGAATTAGTGACTTAAAACAGATAAGTTAATAGAAATAAAATATAATTTTCTGTTAAGCAATACCATTTCCTCATATTTAAATACAGTTACTTAAAGACACCTAATGACTACACATCCTATTGAACTGTACAGTAACTCTAAGACAACACTCCAAATTTGTGTGATGCTCCCAGGTTGCACCAGATTTCTAGATTGCACTTTCATTTTCAAAAGAGCTGAGTGAAATAATAACAAAAGGAAAAATATTGTACGAGACCACAGTTATTAAAAAATCAAGAAACTATTTTCACAAACATTCTTTGATGGTTACCAGAGTGGAAGGGGAAGGAGGACAAATCACTTATTAGAGGGTAGATACACATTAACTTGGATAGAGAAGAAGGCAAAAAAAGAAGAAAAAAAAGAGGATTCTTGTAAATATATAACTAAGGAAAAAAATAAAATTGCCCCAATAGCTAACACAAAATTACTCCATAAATATCAGCCTTGCAATCAAAGCCTGAAAATACCTTGGCACATAAAAAGTAGCTTTTATCATTTATGAAAACCAGATAGTGTATGTCTTAACCAGGGTTCTCTAGAGAAACAAAACCAGTGATATGTAGAGAGAGTCCTGGTGTGTTGTTGAAGGATAAGCACTGGACAACTAAGTCAGTTTGAACCGGAAGGAAACTCTATACATTTAAACCAACTCAACAGCACTTAACAACAAACAACAACAAAGCTTTAAATCTTCACAGGAACAGAAAGCCTCGTCTTTTTCACAAGGAGTGGCTGGTGTGCTCAAACCACAGACCTTTTGGTTCGCAGTCCACATGGTAGAATGCGCTGACACCCACAATTAGATCAGATGACAGATTGGTTCCTGAGTCTATAGAAACACAAAATCAGAAGGCAGTGAATTCCAAAATTACCAGACAATAGGTTACTAGCTTAAGTCCCCCAAACTGGAGGTTAGATGATGAAGAGATGAATAGATGGATGGACAGACAGACAGACAGATAAATAAATAGAGAGAGAGAGAGGAAGAGCCTTGTCAGGTCTTCCACATACATATTGGATATAGGTCACATCCCCAAAGAAACTCCCCTTATATCAGAGTAAGATTTGAGTAAAGGGTGACTCAAGATACACCTCACACTACTCCTGCCTCAGTATCAGTACAGAGATTCAAATTTTAAATTTGTAAAATGGATAATTACATAATATTACAAAATGGATGATAATTATAATAGATCATAAAATGGAGGACAACCACACAATATTGGGAATCATGACCTAGCCAAGTTCATACTTGAGCAACTTAGTCCACTTGACACCACTTGACATTGAGCAGCTTAGTTCACCCTGTTGTTAACTTTTCATCTGTGTATTCTCCTTAAACCCACACACATATACATGTGTTAACATATATATATATATATATATATATATATAT